>NW_021835000.1:7500-17500 GCF_006345805.1 Octopus sinensis | reverse complement strand
GTATATATATATTTATATACAAACAAACATTCATACATACGTACACGTATGTGCGTGTATGCACACACACACACGCACATATATATATATATATATATACACGCACAAACACACATACATTTGTGTATATTTGTGTATGTAATTTTGTTTGTATTTGCATGAAATTTAAATATGTAGATCTATCTATCTATCTATCTATCTATCTATCTATCTATCTATCTATCTATCTATCTATCTATCTATCTATCTATCTATCTATCTATCTATCTATCTATCTATCTATCTATCTATCTATACGCATACACCTACACACATGTATGGGTGTGTGTTTGTGTATGTGCGAATGTGTGCGTGCCTGTAGGTGTGGACAATTACGGACAAGTCACCCGTATGTTGGTAATTATCGAGATCACCACCCTATAATTACACCCGGGCGATAATAGATTTAACACCAGCTGCCATAAACTTTTCATTGAGATTACACTCCACGTACGTAAACATATACATACGTATATATGTATATATATATATATATATATATATATATATATATATATATATATATACATGCCCTCTCTCTCTCTCACACACACACACATACACATACACACACACACACACATATATATATAAATACACATATATATCAGTATATGTATATATGCATATATACATATAAAGATGTTAAGTATATATGTATTTGTGTATGTGTATGTGTGTGTGTGTGTATTTGTGTCTATATACGTATTTGGGAGTATGTAACCCTATGTCTATGGAAGTTTATATGTTTGCATATGCACAGATAAAAACGAAGGAAATTGGTTGGATAGAATGAGATGAAATAGGAATAAGAGAGAGGGTAGAACATAGAAGTATGTGAACGAGAGAAAAAGACAGAACGAATGAGGAGAAGTGGAAGAAAGAGAGAACGAGAGAGAGAGAGAGAGAGAGGTGCGAGGAACACAGTATTTAGTGAGTAAGTCGTTTCAAATGTCTTTTGGCAAGTTCTCCCTGAAGTGACCAATCACCGTTATTTCACACAAGCACGTGACATTAGCGAAGTGCTAAAACGTAAGCAGTCATGAATGTCTAAGTGAGATTAAAGCAATTAGGATTATTCAAGAGTAATCTAATATAGACGGACTTTGATATTTTATACGTACAAAAGAAGAGTTTTACGGAGTAGGGATCAATTCAACGCATTTTGTACTATGATGTCGCCTTTTGGAAATTCCCTTATGACACTCTGTCAATCTCATTCCCACCCCTTCTCTCTGTATATGTACAAATACACACACACTCACACAAACATAGACACAAACACACACACATAAACACAAATATATAAACATATAGCTAGAAAGTTACACATCCATATGCAAAACGACATGCATGCTTACATACAAACATACATACATACATATATATATATATATATATATATATGTATGTATTTTTTTAATATATATATGTGAGTCTGTGTGTGTGTATACATATATATATATACATAATAATACAATTATATTCGTACATATACATACATACATACACACATAAATATGTATATATATATATATATATATATACTTACAGATACATATTTGTATAAATATACACGTATATATTTTTCTATTAATGTATGCTTGTGCTTGTTTGTTTGTTTGTTTGTGCATGTGTGTCTCTGAGTGAGTGTGTGTATATGTGTGTGTTTAAGTGTGTCTATGCGTGTTACCATACACTCAGGATCATGTGCATACAAGCTTTTAAGGAGTATGATAGATACACACGTGTATATGCATCCATAGATGTACGTATAAATAGGCACATGCAGAAATATATAAACAAATCATCTGTATATAAATGCGCATAATATACATTTTATTATTGAACGGCTGCGTGGTAAGTAGCTTGCTTACAAACCACATCGTCCCAGGTTCAGTCCTACAGCGCTGCACCTTCGGCAAGTGTCTGCTACTATAGCCTCGGGTCGACCAAAAACTTGTGAGTGGCTTTCGTAGACAGAAATTGAAACAAGCTCGTCGTACGTACATAAGTACGTACGTAAGTACGTACGTATGTATGTATGTATGTATGTATGTATGTATGTATGTATGTATGTATGTATGTATGTATGTATGTATGTATGTATGTATGTATGTATGTATGTGTGTGTGTATGTATGTATGTATGCATGTATGTATGTATGTATGTTTGTGTGTCTTTGTTAGTCCTCCAAGATGGCTTGGCAACCGATGCTGGTCTGTTTAAGTCCCCGTAACTTAGCAGTTCGGCAAAAGAGACGGATAGAATAAGTACTAAGCTTACAAAGAATAAGTCCTGGGGTCAATTTACTCGACTAAAGGCGGTGCTCCTGAATTGCCGCAGCCTCAAGGCTGAAATATACAGAAGAATAGAAGAATAAAAGAATATAGATATGTATGTATACATACACACACAGGGTGCGAGAGGTATTTGAAGACAATTTCAGAATAAATAAATATGTTTTTGAATAAGCATTTGTGCAATTAGCCTTGATAATGATTGTTTAAGCAAATCATTCAAAGAAGCTGCCTTCGTTTTCGAGGACCAAAACCGCTGGCATCTTTATTCACTTCGGACATCACCTGGACAATGGCGGCCTTTAGTGAAGCTATGGTATTATGAGGATGACGATTAGTCTCCCTTTCAACATCACTTCACACATATTGGGTGTCTCATAATCGTAAAGATTGTCTGACAACCACTCGTGGGTGACCAGGGCTTTGTGAGAAGGTGCTGAGTCTTTTTGAAACGTGTATAGTCTTCCATTGCATACTTCACCAATCCATGTCTTGATAACAGTTTCCAGTACCTCAATGCATTCATCAACAATAATTCTAAGACTCTGTGGAAGAAAGTGAGGAGGCTTCACTTGACCTTCGCTACTCACCACCCCTAAAACCATCACAGTTGCTGGAAATTTCGTGTGCATCACTTTGGGTACTTCAGAAGGATCTGGACATAACCGCCTGTCTTTTCTTCTGTTAGACTTTTAAACCTGGACAAATTTTTTTCGTCAAAGAAAAACCAAAGCATGCTTTGTTCATGAGGGTTTTTCACTTTGTTAAGTAACCGCTTTGATAAGATGAGACGGTTTGTCTGTGTCTTTGCGGATACGAATTGGCCTTTCCTCATTACAGAGGACTTGAACCGAATATACCAATATGCCACAGTTCTGACAGTCAACCCATATACCCGAAGACCTTTAGCAATGGACCTCATTTTTTTTATTGATAATTTATTGAACATGTGGTATAAAACCCGGTGTCCTTTTAGTGTCTGAGCATTCTGAATGTTTTTTTTTCTCTTTGATAGAGGTGAAGCATTACCATCACATGCCTCCAATCCCAACCGAACTTTGTGTACACATGATCTTGCAACATTTAGAAAGTTGCTAATTTCAAAATTACTGTGGTTTGCATGTACAGCAACTATGATGGTATGTATTTTCATTTCCTGAGTTAGCAGGATATATTGATAGGGTTATCTGAAGAAAAAAAATGATGCATTATATAATTTGAAGGTGTAATGAACTAAAATCAAAATGTCCTCAAATACCCCTCCACCCTGTATATGTACGTAATATGGACGTAACATGGATGAAATGCTGCTAAGCATTCTCTCCGGCGCGTAAACAATTTTGCCGGCTCGTCGCCTGAACAATAATAATGATTTATTTTATAGCCACAAGGCCCCTAGACACGGAAGACAATATTAAAGGACGAGTTACAGTTCACACACACAAAAAAAAATAGAACTAAACAAAAATTCCTAAAGCAGGTGGGGTTCACATCGATCAAGAGGATATAACAGGATATAACACATTAAGGATATAACAGAGGCTATATAATAGAAGTTAGGGAAATAAATAGAGTTCCCAATAGCGGGGCAGTCTAGTTGGGGTAATTCGGGGAAAACACCCCACAAAAATCCTCTATTACTCTGCCAGCCCCATGGTATAGAAAAGTACCCTCCCTCTCCCAGTTTCTTTCCTCCTACTTAGAAAAGCATACGTAGAGTAGATCCATTCAGTCTCACCAGTCTTGCCACTATCGACCACCTTTTGATAAATACACTAGAAGGCAACACCTCCTGTCTACAAAGAAACTGATGAGGGCTTGGCCAGATAAGAAAAATGACTGTCTTCAAACCTTTCAAACGGGTCCACCACACAACCTCTTTTGGCACAGCTACTAAACAAAGATCTGCTTTCATTCTCTGCTAAGGCAATATATCACGAAAATGGAAGTCTACATGCTTTAACAGAAACGTACTTCGTGATCTACCATTAAAGCCTGTTGATTTCCATGCTCATGTTATATTAACATATTATCACAAACACACACACACGCACGCGCGCACACGCACGCGCACACGCACGCGCGCACACGCACGCGCACACGCACGCGCACACGCACGCGCACACACGAACACACACACACACACACACACACACTCACACACACACACACACACACAAGCACACAAACACACAAAACAACATGTACAAGAATGGAGAAAATCACAACTTTAATTGATTATTACACTATACATCATCAACAATTTGGTCTTATCTGAAGCTTAGCATATATATATATATATATATATATACAAACATACATATATTTCTCTTTTTCTCTTTTACTTGTTTCAGTCATTTGACTGTGGCCATGCTGGAGCAGCACTTTTAGTCGAGCAACTCGACCCCGGGACTTATTCTTTGTAAGCCCAGTACTTATTCTACCGCTAAGTGACGGGGACGTAAACACACCAGCATCGGTTGTCAAGCAATGTTAGAGGTACAAACACAGACACACAAACATATACACACACATACATATACATATATATATACATATATACGACAGGCTTCTTTCAGTTTCCGTCTATTAAATCCACTCACAAGAGACACCTGCCCAAGATGTCACGCAGTGGGACTGAACCCGAACCATGTGGTTGGTAAGCAAGCTACTTACCACACAGCCACTATATATATCATATATATATATATATAATATATATTATATATATATATATATTATATATATATATATATATATATATATATATATATATATATATATATATATATATATATATCTATATATATATATATATATATATATGTATATATATATATATATATATATATATATATATAATTATATGAGACATTGCGTTTAGAGTACATTGTTTAATGAAGCCTTCGTAACTTGAAAACGACAGGGTGGTGTGATTTCAAAGTGAGATGGTTGTCCTTTTTAGCAGAGCCAACGACCATTTAATAATTTTTTCGTTTGAATGACAGTAAACTACAGGCCATTGGTGCTAACAACAGTAATCGGAACGAGAATAACAGCAACACCAACATCAACTCAAATAGTTATGACAAAAGAAAACATCTACAAAACAAGAGTAAAAAAGTCAAATACGAGGAGTAAAAGAACGATGATGGTTATGAAGAGGATTAAGGAGAGAAGGAAGAAGAAAAAGAATAACAAGGGGGAAAAGATGAAGGAAAATAAGAAGAAAAGGGAAAAGAAGATGATGAAAAAGAAGTAGAAGAAGAAAAGGAAACCTATCAATGGATTCAGGCTGAGCTGGTCACGTGATGATGGCAGTGGTGGCGATTGCAATTGTTGTAATGGAGGTGGTTATGATGATGGTAGTGGTGGTGGTCGTGTCATTGCTGTTAGTGTGTTGGTGGTGAAGGTCATGGCAGTAGTGACGGTGGAGGTGTTAAAATGGTTCACCAAGAGGCAACGGAAGAGAAAAATAATCTAATTTCAAGACAAGACTTTTTGCAAAGAATGATTCCTATATAGAATCAACAGATACGTGTCAAGCGTCCCATGGGGTAGGGGGTCTTTAAAAAAATTGTTTTAACTGAATTTGTATTTCATTCACATACCCCTTTTTTTTCTCTTTCTTTCACACTTCTTTTGCTTTTATCCTTACTATTTTTCAATAGATTGTTGTAAAGTTTTCTTTCCTTTTTCGTTGCCGTCTTTTTTTGTTTTTTGTTAATGTGTTTTCGTTTGACGTCTTTTCTGTAAACGCTCCTAAAAAGCGAAGAAAAGAAAGAATTAAACTAAGACGAAGAGACAGAGAGTTAAGAAAATGTAAAGAAAGAGAGGATAAGAAAGAATAACTAGAATACAACCAGTGTTTAGCAAAAGAAGAAAAGTAAAATAAATAAATAAAACCTTATCCAAACTGGGTGTTCTGGGTTTTCTGTGTATGGGTTAAGAAATGGCAACCTCGTTAACAAAAGTAAATGGGAATCATTTCAGTGTCATAAATACTGACTTTCAGACGATCGAAATTTGGAGCATTTACATCGTCCTACTAGAAATAGTAGCCAAATCTCTTCACATATTTTCTCTTGTACTTCTTTTGCTTGTTTCAGTCATTTGAGGGCCATGCTGGAGCACCGCCTTAAAGGGTTTTAGTCGAAGAAATCGACCCCAGGATTTATTCTTTGTAAGCCTAGTACTTACTCTATCAGTCTTTTTTTTTTTGCTGAATCGCTAAGTTACGGGTACATAAACACACCAACATCGGTTCTCAAGCGATGATAGGGGGGTCAAACACAGACACTGATGCACACATGCACCTACATATATGCGAATATATATATATATATATATATATATATATATATATATATGTGTGTGTGTGTTGTGTGTGTGTTGTGTGTGTGTGTGTGTGTGTGTGTGTGTGTGTGTGTGTGTGTGTGTGTGTGTGTGTGATTGTATGTGTATACGACAGATTTCTTTCAGTTTCCTTCGACAAAGTAATCCATGACATGCTATTTGAAAACCTCAGTAACCTTGATCTGTATGGGAAACCCTCCGAATCTTGCAGAATCTGTATTGGAGTCAATCAACATGCATAAAGGTGGATTGTTAATGTAGTGAATACATAGCATCAGATTAGAAGTGGGTTGAGAGGAGTATTATGTCACCAGATCTTTTCTATTTCTATGGCGAATTGATCATAAAAGAACTGGAGAAGGAAAAAAGGTTTAGGGTAGAAAACATCCCCAAAAAACAAGATATGCAGTTGACACAGTATCAATTGCAGAATCGGAAAAGGAGACTTCTGGATGTAGTAGAAAGAGAAAGTGAGAGGAAGAGTCTGTTCATAAATCGTAAGAAGTCAAAGTGTATAGTGGCGACAAAGAAGGAAAGCCCAAAGTGCACATTGAAAGTGAACACTCAAATCCTTAAACAGCTATCATCCTTCAACTATCTTGGAGCTTTCATCCCAGAAGATGCAAGAAGTGTGAAGGAGATCAAAAGACGAATAGTGCTGGCAAAATTGCATTCTCAAAAATGGATAACATCTTGAGAAACCGTACAATGAACATCAAGACCAAGATGCGAATATTGAATTATGTCTACCCTGTGTTAATGTATGGAAGTAAGACTGGGTCTATAATAGCAGAAATGAGACGGTGCTTGGATGGCTATGAAATATGATTCTTAAGGAAAATATTGAGGATATCATGGAGAAGCAAATATCTAATGATCCAGGCAGAAGTTAATTGGAAACTGTTTCGTGAGATAAGAGCAAAGAAACTGAGATTTTTCGGTCGTGTGATGAGGAAAGATGGCCTGGAGAATTTAGTGATGGCCGGAAAAATCGAACGGAAAAAAGGCAGAGGAAGAAGAAGGATGATATTGATGTCAAGCTTGACGAACTTGTTGGAAGAAAGAGGCATTAAACATTAGTTGCTTTCTGTTACAGAAAACAAAAAAAAAAAACAGAGAATTATGGCAGGATATGATCGCCTATATCTTACATTTTGGACTTGGCACCTAAAGAAGAAGAAGATATCTGTATCAGCAGTTGTCTATATCTATATATCTGTATCAGCATTTGCTAGCCACTACAACTCAGGAAAGTATTGGTTGTATTTTAGCGTCCGACTCACCAGTAGTGATTGCAACAAATTTTATTGACCCTACATAATCTACACACTTCATCGACACTACATTATTTTATGCAGGGATCGGGGAACATTTAAAGCCAACTACCCCAAAATATGTTCATTTACGCCGATGTTACCTCCATGATTCGAAAGGAAGGAAATCATAGATAAGGAACACGTTTATTTATTTTACTTATGTATAATGAGTCCTAATTACCTCACCACCCAATTTTCATTTTTACCCCACTTGAGATAATTAACCCCGGTTCGCCGACCCCCTGATCTAATGTTTTCCCACATAAAGGGCACATTAGATATACATATAAAGATGAAATGGTTATAGCTAGAATGCTTTTGATGTTATCTCTCCACCTAAACAAGTTTGTCATTCCACATGCTGCTGTATACGTAATAGTAATTTTATCTTAGCTACACTGCAAAAATATATTGCTATTTCATCATGGAAATAAGTTGGTTTCTAGCAATATATATATACGCAAATTTATTTATTCCGTCTACTTTGAATGAAAACAGCTGTTTCAATATTCGAAATTTAGACACAGCATAGTTGTCAAACGAAACGAGACTCAATCTCTGGGTATTTGATTTTGAACTTTCCTATTGACATCTTGTTTTCAAGTCAGAAAAAAGCAGTGATGAAAGAGAAAACATAAAGACAGCGAGAAAACAAGAAAATAGAGAAGACGAGATGTATATATATATATATATATATATATATATATATATATATATATATATATATATATATCTATATATATATTATATGCATACATATTAATATATGTGTGTATGTATATATGTATATATATATATACATACATATAAATATATATGTGTGTATGTATGTATACACACACACGCACCTATATACATACACTACATACACATGTACACATATATAAGTACGTATAAAGAGATAGAAAACATCTCTTTCTTATAGGTTTTTTTCTTTAAAAGACAAATCGTGTTTTAAGCGATATATTATTATGTACATGTTCTAATACAGTTGTCAAGTAGCTTTTTCAGCGGCTATAAATAAATGTATAAATTAGATGAATTTTGTCGATCTTCTCTTTTTCTAAGAGACATCCGCCATTAAAAGGATGTATTTTCAGGTTTCCGATCATTTCCTAGAGATTGTCAACATTGAATTACGACAACATTGAAGCTAGTACTGTATGTAAGGTATAACACTAAACAAGTTGTTGGATGGAGAAGGGAAGCTTACTGTGAAGATTTACACCATATCTCTTCTTTGTATGAAATTGTTAATTGTGTTGTGTTCTATTCTTTGACATAGGCGTAGGAGTGGCTCTATGGTAAGTAGCTTGCTTACGAACCGCATGGTTCCGGGTTCAGACCTACTGCGTGGCACCTTGGGCAAGTGTCTTCTACTACAGCCTCTGCCCGAGGCTGTAGTAGAAGACACTTGCAGTGGATTTGGTAGACGGAAACTGAAAGACGTCCGTCGTATATATGTATATACATACATACATACATACATACATACATACATATATATATATATATATATATATATATATATATATATATAACACACACATGTGTGTGTATATGCTTGTGGGTTTGTGTTTGTCCTCCCAACATTGCTTGACAACCGATGCTGGTGTGTTTACGTCTCCGTAACTTAGCGATTCGGTAAAAAAAAGACCGATTGAATAAGTAATAGGCTTACAAAGAATAAGTCCTGGGATCGATTTGCTCGACTAAAGGCGGTGCTCCTGCTTGGCTACAGCCAAATGACTGAAACAAGTAAAAGAGTAAAGAGTAAGCTGACTACTGACGCTTTTACGTGGTTCCTCAACTGCTGGAAATGGCAGCCAAATTCTGATTACATTCTACTGTCATAAATATGGATAATTGCACATTCATTAATGTAATTCTATCTATTATTACGACACGCTGGTTACAACTCAAATGTCGTTTATGGTAAATTTGTTGTATGTCAAAGGAAATTTCGCAGGGATAACTTCATCAGAAAAA
>NW_021835000.1:0-2500 GCF_006345805.1 Octopus sinensis | reverse complement strand
TTTCAGGACTGTATTAATATATTTATTTTTGTTGTTGTTGTTGTTTAGTAGGTGCAGCCTGAGTGATACCATACGAAATTGGAATGTCGTCTGCACTGATCTCAGGCTTCTACCACCTTCATTTCTTCTTATGCAGAGCCTATTAACATCACTGTTTTCGTGTAAGTTCCCGGTTGTTGCCTGGATTTTGCGGGTTTTGATATCTATGGAGTGGATTTCCTCTACAGACCAACCAAGTATCTGAAATGTTGGGATCAGTACTGATACTGCAAATGCATTGTGAGATATAACAAAATAATTTGATAAAAAATGTGAATTTTTAATTATTTTCTGAGATTTTACAAAAACAACAAAAATTTTGTTGTAAGAGGAGAGTTCCGACTGCTATATTTTCTTAAGTCTGGTGATTTATGTATATATGCATGCATGCATGTATGTATGTATGTATGTATGTATGTATGTATGTATGTATGTATGTATGTATGTATGTATGTGTGTATGTATGTATGTATGTATGCATGCATGCATGTATGTATGTATGTATGTATATCATTATTCAGTTTATTTCAAGATTTCTTGCCAGTAGATCCAAGGCTCCTTCATTGGAATTTCAACATCACCAACAGGGTATGTATGTATGTATTGTATGTATGTATGTATGTATGTATGTATGTATGTATGTATGTATGCATGTATGTATATATGTATGTATGTATGTATGTACAGATTTGTGTTTTATGTATGTATTCTCATGCATATAGTTGCATATCTAGTCATGCTCATATATTTAAATGATAAACTTCTATTATGTATGTATGCATGTGTGTATGCTTGTATGTATGTATGTATGTATGTATGTATGTATGCATGTATGTATGTATGTATGTATGTATGTATGTATGTATGTAAGTATGTATGTATAATTTGATGGATTTTTTATGCCGCCTTGTTTTTCATGAAGAGCTTGCTGTATTGGCAAACGCTCAACGGCGTTGGAAAGTACAAAGATTGAAGTTGCAGTTGAGAAAAAGTTAGCTGTATGAAGGACTAGAAGCGATCTTAGTATCGGAGAAAAGTTGTCTGTAACATGATGGTCGGCACCGGATATCAAAATGCCGACATAATGATTGCTACTCAATGCTCTGTGAACAGTGTAAAGGATGTAAGTTGTGACATGGACATCATGAAAACCAAGTTTCCCCAAACTGTGATGGTGATTGGTTGTGTGTCTCCAGTGAAGGTGACGCCATGTCGCACCGCATCTTTGAATCGGACAAAGGTTCAATTCAGACTGCCATGTGAAGCTGCTGGATTGTGGACAAATGCCGGCTGAAGAGGATTGTTGCTAGAAGGTTATGTGTGTCAATAGGATTCGGCATATTAACATACCTCCGGAAAGAGTCAGAAGTGGTTGCCGGAAAATTACGAGTTCTCCTCCCTCAATTTCTGGCCTCCCAATTTCCTCGATTGTAATCCGATGGAATACTATGTGTGGGGCGCGGTTGAGAAAGTCACCAAGACCGAGCTGGTGGCTAAAACCAAGAAGGTTTCCGAAGATGTTCACAGGGACACAGTGAGAAAAGTAAGTCCCGGGTTCTGGAGCCGTCTTGTAGTCGTGGTGGAAGCTGAGAACGATTACTTTGAGTAAACTGTTATATCCTAGCTATAAACTAGTTAGTTTTTGATTGAAGGAAAATATGTACCTCCTGGATGGGATATTGAGCTTTCATTTCCTATGATGCCTGTGATTCTCAACCATTTTTTGGCTGTGGAAACCTTTGCGTCCTATTTCACTCTACTGAACCTCCATACCCTTTCCATGTTAAAAAAAATCCCATTATGTTTTAATAATTAAATATTAGTTTTAAATTTTGGCACAAGGCCGGCAATTTTGGGAGTGGAGGTAAGTTGATTTCATCGACTCTAGTGTTCAACTGGTACATATTTTGTCGATCCCAATAGGTATGAAAAGCAAAGTCGACCTCGGCAGAATTTGAACTCAGAACGTAGCGACGGACGAAATGCTGCTAAGAATTTTGTCAGGCGTGCTAGTTATTCTACCAGCTCACCATTTTATTTTGATAATTAAATATAATTAGGTATTGTATAGAAAAATGTTAAAATATTTTGGGTACTGCAGAAGAATATCCAACTTACTGCACATAAAAACAAAATCGTATACAGACGCCCTCCCCTAAGGGTCATATATACCCCTGTTAAGAACCACTGCTTTAAGCAAACTGCCACGTTTAGCCGGAATACTCAGTGCACAATCACACACACACACACACACACAACACACACACACACACACACATAAACACAGAGCCCACACCACACACTAAAACTCATACATGCATAAATAATACGTACAGCCATTCAGACAAGCAACAGAGTGGGAACCATTAAAGGCACCAAAGTGCCGCCATATGGTGACGTTTAAACCGGGCCGACGGAATTAAATACATATATACGCACAGTTAAAATACACACATAGGCT
>NW_021834999.1:27500-43823 GCF_006345805.1 Octopus sinensis | reverse complement strand
CGAATGACGCCACCCCTAACCACTGGGCCATTGCGCCTCCACATCCATATATAATGAACAGAAAGGCCAAACTCAGAGTCACCCTAAGGTAGTTTCAGGTTTTGTAACATGTATGGAAGTGTTGGTATGTGTGTGTGTGCGTGTATGAGCGTGTGTGCGTGGTGAGTGAGTGACTGACTGACTGAATGTGTGCGTGTTTATACATATTCATATACATACATATATACGAATGTATTCGAGAATAAATATATGTAGCGAAACCGTCACGTGTGTATTTATATGTGAGGAACAGATTTGTATACGTTTTTGTGCGTGTAAAACATATATTTTGAAATATGTATGTATGTGTGTATGTAAAATTATACTATACATATCTATGTATATATGTGTAAAATTATGTTGTGTGTATATATATTATATATATATATAATATATATATATAATATAGTGTGTGTGTGGTGTTGTGTTTGTGTGTGTGTGTTGTGGTATGTATGTATGTATGTATGTGTATGCATGTAAATGTGTGTGTATGTCTGTGTGTGGTGGTGTATGTTTGTGAGTGTGTATGTGTATATGCATATATATGTTTATATATATATATATATACCTATACATACATTCACGCTGCATATACTTTAGAGAAAAGCTTTATAAAATTTGTGCAGTTGCATCGCAAAGGCGTCTATGCAGTGACATGACATAGCAACAAAAAAAAAATGCCATCTCATCTCACATGTCTCTAGCAACGATAAATTTCGATAAATTTGATAAAAGCACCATAATGTTTCTTCATCTTTATGTTTCTGGATCTTATCAGGGGAATTTGTGTTTTTTCTTAACGTTTTAACGGTTGTTTTTGTGTTTTTGAGAGATTAAGTTTTCTTTTTGTTCATTTAATTGTGAAGGCGATCGTGGCGATATTTTATAGGCACAACAATGGAGGCAGTAGCTGAGTATTTCAAGGGAACAGAAGTGAGCTAGAAATATGGTGATTTCATTCGTAGTGTGAGTAGTCGCTATAATCCTGCACCGGATGCTGTTGTACTCGTGGCTCCTTGCATTTTGCTTTGTTAAACTCTATACCAATGCCGAGTCCAGGAGGTTTCTTGCTTTTCACTGGCCTCATGGCGTGTTTCTCGATAATTTCAGAGGATTTAGTCGGAAACGCCATTGGCGCGTTGTACCAAGGTTTCGTCTGTGCCTGAGAAGAAGAAAAAACAGGAATAACAATAATAATAATAATAATGATAATAATAATAATAATAATAAATAATAATAATAATATATATAATAATAATAATAATAATAATAATAATATTAATAATGATAAGAGAAGAGAGAAGAAGAAGAAGAGAAGAAGAAGAAGAAGAAGAAGAAGAGGAAGAAGAAGAGAAGAAGAAGAAGAAGAAGAAGAAGAAGAAGAAGAGAAGAAGAAGAAGAAGAAGAAGAAGAAGAAGAAGAAGAAGAAGAAGAAGAAGAAGAAGAAGAAGAAGAAGAAGAAGAATGAACTTTTCTACTAAAGTTTACAAGGCCTGAAATTTGATGGGAGAGAGCTAGTTGATTGCATTGCCACCTAGTATTTAACTGATACTTATTTTATCGACCCCGAAAGGATGAAAGACAAATTCGATCCCGATGAAATTTGAACGCAGGACCTAAAGACGGACGAAATACCGCTTAGCATTTTGCCCGGCCCGCTAACGATTCTGCCAGCTCGCCCCGTTGTCTCATACATCCATTTGAGCGGGATGAGCTACTCTACCTGAAGAAAATTCTAACTGGGCCCCATCTGCAAGGTCATGCGCTGTTTATCTTGATATAATGTCACCATGTCGCGCACACGTGGTTGTGACGGATGTGCCTGGTGTACCCTTATCAGACGGGTAGTCATGATAGGTATATTTGTACCCCAGTGTCACTGGAAGAGTAGAGACATCAGACTCGCTACCAAATGCAGATTGGTGAATGCAATCGTCTTCCTAATAGCAAAACATATGGATGCGAGACCTGGACACTAAAGAAAACTGACCAGAAGAGAATTAATGCATTCGAGCTTTGGTGTTGGAGAAGACTTTTACGGATTCCATGGACAGTGAGGCTCACCAATGGAGAGGTTCTTAAGCAGATCAGGCCGAAAATGTCGATAGAAGCTAGGATCACCAAGCATAGCTTGGCATATTTCCGTCATATTATGCGCAGAAAATCCCTGGAGGACATCATGCTCGGAATGGTCAGTGGCAAGAGAGGAAGAGGCTGACTAAGAACCCACTGGCTTGACACCATCAAGAGTGATACCGGAATGGACATAGCCAATCTGAAAGAAGCGGCCCAGGATAGAACTGACTGGAGGACACTGATCCAACGAGTAACCAAGAGTCGACTTCGACTGAGCGGATAGAGAGATAGTCACTTTGATGGCATGTACTGCTCTCTCACTCAATAATAATAATAATAATAATAATAATAATAATAATAATAATAATAATAATAATAATAATAATAATAATAACAGTGACAACGAATCCCTAAAACTGAACAGTGACAACGAATCCCTATAATCATGGAGAACCACACTAACTCTGAACAGTGACAACGAATCCCTAAAAAGATCATGGAGAACCACACTAACTCTGGACAGTGACAATGAATCCCTAAATGCTGGTGATGTAAAAATTTCAGGTGGCATTTTCCAGGGTGACTCACTGTCACCACTCCTCTTTTGTTTAGCCTTAATACCCCTCTCAAAACTGCTCAATGACGCGCAGTACGGGTATAAAATGTTTGATAAAAATATAAATCATCTCATTTACATGGATGATTTAAAGCTTTTTGCAAAAAATGACCAACAACTCAAGGGCTTACTAGCGATAGTCAAACAATTCAGTGACGATATCAGAATGCAATTCGGCCTCGATAAATGTGCAAAAGCTACCTTTATCAAAGGAAAAATGACAGAAACATCTAACTTTAACCTTGACCAGCAGAATGTCATAAAAGAACTAGACCCAGCGGAGAGCTACAAGTACCTAGGGGTAATTGAAGGGAACGGAATAGGCATTCAGAGATGAAGGAAAGGATCAGGAGAGAATGTTATCGAAGAGTGAGAGCAATACTCAAGACAGAGCTGAATGCAAGAAACAGGATTGAAGCGATCAATGCATTAGCCATACCAGTCGTGAATTACAGTTTCAATATCGTTAACTGGTCAATTACTGAAATATGTCAGCTCGACAGAAAAATAAGAAAACTGTTGACAATGCATAGAATGCACCACCCTAAGGCAGATATAGAACGACTTTATCTGCCAAGAAAAGAGGGATGCTGTGGACTTTCACAACTGGCAATAACAATGAAGATTGCTACAATTGGCCTAGACACCTACCTGAAAAAGTCTGAGGACTGGATGTTAAAACTTGTCTCAAAACATGAAAACAAGAAAGCATCATACTCAGTAACAAAGCAGGCAAAGGAATATCTTAGTGTATTCCGAATACATAAAATTTCGGAATAGAGATAGACATGCAAGAAACAAGCACAGAAAAAGCTAGGCGCATGAAAACCCGTGCTAAAACTGCGGCCTTAGATTTCTGAATAATAAAAAACAAGGCAAGAAAACCTCTCTATGGCAAATACCCAAAGAGAGCGAATAATGCAGATATTGACAAAGCCCTTACCCATCAATGGCTAATGGCCTCTGGCTTAAAATCTGAAACAGAGGGGTTTATCATAGCAGCTCACGATTAATGCCTACCAACAAGAAACTACAAGGCCAACATATTAAAGAACGGCAGTAGCCCAACATGTCATGTATGCCGACAACAAAATGAAATCATTGATCATGTTGTCTCCAAATGCAGTCTTCTAGCGCCTACAGAGTACCTCAACAGGCATGATAGAGCTGCACAATATATTCACTGGGTAATATCCTACGCAAAATATCCTACGCAAAATACTCTCTATGTAATCCCAAGGTTTAAAACAAACTTTTTTTTAAGTGCCCTCTCCCATTCCTTCTTTTCGACTCACAGGTCTACACTTAGAGAGGTACCATCCATTCTTGCCATTTTTCGCAACTTTCTCCCACCTTTCAATAAGCTCACTCGAGGACAGCACTTCACTCTCCACTCTCAATTTCCTTTTCAAGTGAAACTTGAAGAAGTCAATGAGATCTCTACCAAAGAGGAATGTATCTGTCCTCATGCCTTTCAGCCTTGTCCACTAAACTGTTTTCGCCACAGCCACCAGGCAAAGGAAAACTGCCTTGCCTGCCCGATTGAAGGAGGGCCGTGGTGCGATCATCACTACAGACTCGGTCGACAGACAATAATAATTTGGAATATGAAAATTGTAATGGTTGTGCCAATAATAATTGGCGCTTTGTGAAAAGAAAGCAAAGATATGGATAAATGGATAAAGGAGATTGAAAAAACATGTCCTATAGAGCTTCTACAGAAAGTTTGCCTCTTAGGGTCAGAGAAGGTTATAAGGAGGGTTTTAAGCACTTGAAAGACTATTGAAAGCTAGTGGATACTTAAGGTTACAAGTAGAAACACGCTACTCACATAAAGTCTACCTGGAATAAGAACGAACCTGAGTCAAATCAATAATAACACTATTTTTGTATTTTATTAGTTTCAGCCCGAGAGCTGCGGCCATGCTAGCATGGCCGCAGCTCTCGGGTTGAAACTAATAAAATACAAAAATAAAGTTTCGTTTGAACTTGCCATTTAAAATGTCCTGCGGGCCGCAATATGGACATGTCTACGCTGTTGTCTTAAAGAAATGGAATGGGCCTAATCAAATATTTTACCTCTCATACACAGGGTGGTCAAAGCTGGGATGTCTTTTATCATTGCTGCATTTCCATCTGGGATAATCTGTGTGTAAACAACAGCAACAACGAGCCAAGCAAAATGGATCGCTACTCTCATACGACATGGTAGAAATAGCAGCCAAATCTCCTTCACACCTTGGTGTCTTAAAAATGACAAATTGTACAATGAAAATATGTTCCTGGATGAGAAAATATACTGTATGATAACGTTTGGGACATCTTTGTTAACAAACCTTCAAGGTTCAGTTTTTACTTTTGATTGAAATAACAATGTTGAGAGAACGAAGAAGTCATTGAAAGTATGAAGACAATTGAAAAACTTACCTCAATGCCAAGAGTTCGTATAGTTGACATCACTTGCGATAGGTTTGTCCTCTCATATAGACAATCGATCTGGAAGATCATAGTGTCGAGCAAGCCGACATCCAGGCATTTGTCCAGGAAGATCTCAATTCGTTCTCGCTCACGTGCCGTACGAAATGTCTCGCTGTCTGTTGGCTGAAATGTCCGTTTGCTCAAGTCTAATCTTTCTTCAGGTGGGAGAGCGAGGTTCACGGCTCTGCAATGAATAAGTAGTAGTAGTAGTAGTAGTAGTAGTAGTAGTAGTAGTAGTAATAGTAAGGCCAGAAACTTTTCAGCACCTCTCTTCATGTGTGTGTCTATGTGTGTGTATCAGCGCAAAACAATGGGAGAAACCATTGATAAGTTTCTTGCCTAAAGACTTAATACGTGTGCATGTGCGTGCGCACACGCATTGTGTTTGTGTGTATGTGTATTCGTGCGTGCCTACTTGTGCTCATGTATGTATGTGCGAACTTCACACATCTAAAACCCACACGTAGATATTTTGTTTTCAATTTTCTTTGTCCTTTTTTTTTCCTTTTCTCTTTTTAAATGTAGACAATGAAATGAAATGAAATTACCCCTCAAAATTTACAACAAAAATTTACAGTTTCATTTTTATCGGAGTACCTGCTGCTCCAGCTTTTGCAAATCACCTCGCAACAGGTAGCTGTAATCATAATGTCATTACTTTCTCTCACCTATATTTAATGTCTTCGATTGTCACCCGTACCCTCTTACTTCATTTGTCGTTTGGATTTCTCTCTACCAGCGTGACTGCGAACAAACACCCATTGTCAGTGATACACAAATACACTAACGTACACACACACACACACACATACACACATATATATGCATCATATGTTTAGAGTGACAGAGAACCGGTACGTAGTTAAACTCTATAGATTTGTGAACGAACAGAAACATATTTTCTAATTTATAGATCAGTGACTAGTTGTCACTTTGAAAACCATATAATTCGAACGGGAATTTGGCAGCGCCACCACTAGCCGAGCAATTATTCTGTGCTAATGAACAGAAATAACCGGGAAATCGTGATACACAGATTTTGAGCTGAGTGGAGGTGTTGGGTTCCCTTGTTCAAAAAATAAGGACACAGATCGTGTCGTAAGCCAGCTGGAGACGATGTCTCCTGGGGCTAAATTGTTGCCAAATAATCTTTACTCCAGAAACATATTTACCTGATAAGATACATGCCATCTTTAAGGGCACCGTATGCTGTATCAATCGCTTTACGTCTATCATCTGACAATTCGATGTTGGGGGTTTCCCCAGAGATCTGCTGCAACCATTTTAGGCAAAGACGAGCGTTGTCTATATCAAAGTTGGCCTCGATCTGAAAATAATAATAATAATAATAATAATAATCATAATAATAATAATAATAATAATAATAATAATAATAATAATAATAATAATAATAATGATAATAACGACAACAAAAAATAAGAAGAATAATATTAATAATAATAATAATAATAATATTGATATTATTATTATTAATAATAATAATAATAATAACAACAACAACAACAACAACAACAATAATAAATGCCCTGATGCAGTACCAGGCAGTGGCTCTCATGGCTTCTGATAACTGATTAGAAGTGTTATCATGTACATTGTTTTGTCTTGGTATAAAAGATGGGCTACAGCAAATATTCTGCTCAATACCACAGATTTGCTTGTCAGTTGTTTGACCTTAACCATTTGAGCATGTCCCTTAGTGGCTGACGATATGTGCATCTCTGATCACGAGCAGAAATAGAGGGGGAGCATCATAGCCATGTGTTGAGAGGGATTATTTGGGGTTTGAATAATTCACCTCTGGAAACATGGGTGGTTCTTTCAACATTCTTAAACAGCCTATTCAGGGACCGTTTGAGCGGGTGGGCTACTCAACCTGAAGAAAATCTAACTGGGCACCACCTGCAAGGTCATGTGCTGTTTATCTTGATATGAGATCACCATGTCGCGCACATATGGTTGTGATGCATGTGCCTGGTGTACCCTTATCAGACGGGTAGTCATGATGGGTATATTGGGCTTCGTATATTTTACCCCAGTGTCACTTGATGGCATGCACTGCTCTCTCACTCAATATAATAATAATAATAATAATAATAATAATATAATAAGAAGAAGAAGAAGAAGAAGAAGAAGACGAGAAGAGAAGAAGAAGAAGAAGAAGAAGAAGAGAAGAAGAAGAAGAAGAAGAAGAAGAAGAGAAAAGAAGAAGAAGAAAAGAAAAGAAGAAAAGAGAAATACACCGGGGGCGTTTAAGATGTAAGAACGACAAAACAGAGCTCCGAAATCTATCCACAAACATCGAAAACAAGGACATCGTATGGAGCCAAAGATTTACTAACAAAGGATTGGACTGTATCCGAGTAAGTAATACTCACTGAAATTTATTACTATTTTCGAAACGAAATGTTGTATTTTGACTCGATATTATCTCCACCTCTAACACAACACATGTAAACATATGTAGAACATTACGATCCATCAACACCAGATCATCCCCGACCCCAAACACCATGTACAAAGGAACTACGAAGAAATTAAATACCACCGATATTATTCAACCCAAGAATAACAATTGGGAGGTACGTACTTTAAACTTACAACACAAAATGTACGAAAAACTACACGTGCAAAACAATGTGACAACAGAAATGAACGGACCGGTACCCTACGAAAATGACGACCGTCAAAATAATGGGCCGGACGTTGTTCCTCATGTCCCGCAAATAAAACCCAAAAGACATAAATGGACACGTGAGGAATACATTTCTATCCTACACGCATACTTCACAGCAGTGCTCTACCCAAAAAATGAAAACACAACAACACATACATGTAAAATATGGAAGGAAAATAACATAAATATAGACTCGGATACAGCAATGAACCCTAATAAACTAGCTACCGTACGAAGATACATTCTCAAGGCAAAACAAATATCAGAAATAGAAATAGAACATCTAAAAGAAAAAATAAACCAGGAAATTGTCGATAGAAGCCACACAACAATGCCCAATAATATAAACACTGAAACAGTAAAACACGAAGACAAACGTAACATTCCCAACAAACACGATGTAAACAAAAAAACAACAAACCCAGACCGTAAGGATGCATAATAATACACGACAAACACCAAGCCAAAACACGGCAAACACACATATAAATAAGAAAGAAAGTGACACAAATCTAAAACCTGGAAACAACGAAGGGGAGCCTAATGATTATGATAATATAAAAAGTAAAATAATCAAAGAACTGAAAACCACAGAGCTCAAAATGGACCACCGACCATACCTCCCAAAAATCAAAATAGACGAAACAACAACACCAGTTATAAACAGCATAAACCTAGCCGTCACGGAATTAATAGCCACTGAAACAAAAAGCGATATCACTAAGCTAAATGACTTAGTATACGCAGCAGCCACTGCAGCCACAAAAGAAGCTGGATACTCACCCAAACCCATCCAAACAGGAGTATCACCACCCAAACAAACCCTGTGGATAAATAACATCCAAAACAAAATACAAGAAATGAGAAAAGATCTGTCGATTCTTAATGAAATCAGTAGACAATCAACGCTACTGAGCAACAAAAAGAAAACAAAAATACTCCGCAAATATAACATCACAGAAAAAGATTTACCTGAGATAAAAGAAAAGTTGAAGCAAGATATCCTAGCCAAAGCACAAAGGATCTGCCGGTACGAGAAACGCCAGCGTTTCTTTGAACAAAACGAAAAGTTCAACTCCAACCCCAAAACGTTCTACCAAGAACTTGGCAAGAATAAAATAGAAATCACTGCAGCACCAACGGCAGAAGAAGTGGAAGAATTCTGGAGAGAAATATGGTCGGCGAACGAACAACCAAAAAAAGGAGTATCAAAACAACAAACTCAGCATGTGAGAAAATTTGGACCCCCATAACAACTGAAGAGGTCACCCAGGCACTGCAAAGACTAGGCAACTGGAAGGCACCTGGGCATGACAAGATCCCCAACTTCTGGTTGAAATACCAAACAGGAATGCACAAAAAACTGGCTGAAAACTTTAACAACATACTAGCAGAGCCAGAGACAATACTTGAATGGCTCACGAAGGGGAAAACCAACTTAATTCCCAAATCAAATGAGACAGCAAAACCAGAAAACTACAGACCAATAACCTGTCTCCCTACAATGTACAAGGCATTTACTGCAGTGATATCGCAAAGGCTGAACAAGCACCTGGACGAAAACAACCTGTTTCCAGAAGAGCAGAAAGGATGCCGCAAAGGCTCATATGGCTGTAAAGATCAACTAATGATTAATAAAGCCATAACTGAAGACAGCCACAGAAAGAAGAAAGGCCTCAGTATGGCCTGGATCGACTACAAAAAGACGTTTGATAGCATCCCTCACACATGGATCCTCGAAACACTAGCCATTAACAAAGTAGCACCAACAATTATAAAATTCATAGGGCACTCTATGAATAAATGGCAAACAGTGCTACAGCTCCAAACAAAAGAGGGACTCATGAAAACCAAAGCCATCCCCATTAGAAGAGGAATATTCCAGGGAGGCACGCTCTCTCCACTCCTTTTCTGCTTGGCACTGTCACCTCTATCTGATATGCTAAATAGAACTGGATGCGGATATAAATGTTACGGCAAAACGATCAGCCACCTTTTATATATGCATGACCTAAAACTATACGCTGCAAATGACAAACAGCTGGAAACACTATTAAAGACAGTTCATGGATTTACCAAAGAAATAGATATGAAATTTGGATTAGAAAAATGCGCCAAAGTAACCATGAAAAGAGGAAAACTAGTTAAGAGTAGCAACATTACACTAGATAAAACCAATGAAATAAAACAATTAGACCAAAGCCAAACTTACAAATACTTAGGAATCCATGAACTAGATAAGACACAACACACACAAATGAAAGAGAAAATAAAAAAAGAATACTATAGACGAGTTAGATCAATACTAAAAACAGAGCTCAATGCTAAAAACAAGATAATAGGTATTAACACTTTAGCTATCCCAGTTATAAGTTACAGCTACAATATCCTTAACTGGACACTAAATGAACTGACCAAAATAGATAGGAAAACAAGAAAATAATGACAGGATCTAGGATGCATCACACCCAAAATCTGACATAGAAAGACTATATATACAACGTATAGAAGGTGGTAGAGGCCTTATACAGCTGGAAAACTACTATAAAATAACCACCATAGGACTGCAAAAATCTATCGGAAGCTCTGACGGAAAAATACTGTATGAAACTAGCGCAAAAGACAGACCTACCTAACAGCTCGAACAAAACTGTTCTCAAGAATTTAAGGAAGAAGACAAATACAAACAAGAAATCATACCCCCTAATAAATATGAAGAAGAAGAAGAAGAAGAAGAAGAAGAAGAATAAAAGAAGAAGAAGAAGAAGAATGAAGAGAGAAGAAGAAGAAGAAGAAGAAGAAGAAGAAGAAGAAGAAGAAGAAGAAAAGAAGAAGAAGAAGAAGAAAGAAGAAGAAGAAGAAGAAGAAGAAGGAAAGAAGAAGAAGAAGAAGAAGAAGAAGAACACAAAAGCTATAAAACAAATGAAATCCAAACTAAAAATAGAACAGCTACGAACCATGATAAAACGATGGCAAGAAAAGCCCCTTCATGGTAAATACTGGACTAAACTAAACGCAAAAGAAATATACAATGGTTGAGAAGCTCAGGACAGGACCAAAGCCTCCCCACCAGAAATTACCAAAAACATGTAATGAAAAGAAATATAACGAGTAACTGCAGAATATGTGGAGATGGACAAGAAACAATAAATCATATTATCTCTGGCTGCCCAGTCCTGGCTAAGAAGGAATATATTCACAGACATGACAGAGTTGGAACCTACATACATTGGAAGCTATGCCAACATTATGGAATAACAACAGAAAAAAGATGGTATAGGCACACACCAGAAAAGGTCACAGAAAACGAGAAAACATCCATACTCTGGGATATGCCGATACACACAGATAGAGAAATTAAGGCCAACAGACGAGATATAGTTGTCACAGATCATGAAGGAAAAAAATGCTTTCTAATTGATATATCAATACCGGCAGATGACAACGTGTCTCTAAAAGAAATGGAGAATCTTTCAAAATACAAAGACCTGGAAATAGAGGTAACCAGAATGTAGAATCTAAAAACAGAAACAATTCCTATCCTAGTAGGTGCATTAGGCATGATAAAAAAATATTCAGACAAATACATAACAAAAACACCAGGACTTACAAACACATATAACATACAGAAATGGGCCGAGGGTAAGCTTTCCCTGAAAGGTTGGACAAAGGTGGCTAACGCCTATATCGTGCCCGTCATCTACAATCTCTCGACCGTCTTGCTTTGTCCTACCCACTGTCTGATTACGCTGGAGCGTATACTCGTCGGCTTTATGTGGAATGTCAGACGGTTTATCTGCTGTCAGCACCCGCTGCTTGATGGCATGGGCATCCCGTGGTTGATGATGCGCAGATATGCACAGAAGCTACATCTCCAGTGTTTCCTTGGCGGTGAACAGGTGTAGTCGACATTCGCCAGACGCGTATTACCGCAGCTAGCTCGTTTCTTTAACAGAGCTACAGTCCTGGACAAAACAGAGACCGAGGAGGAACATTTAGAAAGTGGAATACTACTACTACTACTACTAATAATAATAATAATAATAATAATAATAATAATAATAATAATAATAATAATAATAATAAAATAATAATAATAATAATAATAATATAATAATAATAATATTAATCTTTTCTACTATAGGCACAAGGCCTGAAATTTGGTGGGAGGGGAATAGTGGATTACATCGACTCCAGTGTTCAACTGGTACTTATTTTATTGACTCCGAAAAGATGAAAGGCAAAGTCGACCTCGGCGGAATTTGAACTCAGAACGTGAAGACGGACGAAAGGTCGCTAAGCATTGTGCCCAGAGTCCTATGATTCTGCCAGCTCGCTGCCTTAAATGGGCTTCTGATCTGAACTGATTGGAAGGGTTATCACGTAAATTGTTTTGTCTTGTTATAAAAGATGGGCGACAGCAAATATTCTGGAGTAAAAAGTTTTGCCCAACATAACATGGCAGTTCTGGTTTAGGACGAATGTTGCTGTATCTTAGCCCCAGGAGACATCGTCTTCAACTGGCTATACTACACGATCTATATCCTTATAATTTCGAATAAAAGAATCTAGCACCACCACTCAGCTCAAAACAATATCTGTGTATCGCGATTTCCGTAATATTTCCCTTCATCAGCACAGAACAATTGTTCATACATATGTATGTGTATGCATGTATGAATGCATGTATGCATGTATATTTATGTATGTACGTACGTATGTATGTATGTATGTGTGTGTGAGTATGTATGTATGTGTGTGTATGTATGTATGTATGTATGTATGTATGTGTGTGTATGTATGTATGTATGTATGTATGTATGTATATATGTATGTATGTATATATGTATGTATGTATGTATGTATGTATGTAGTGTCAGGTGACTTTTAAGTGCTACTGGTAACATGTAACCCAGTACAACCTGCTGCATGGTCGGGTCGTCGGCGACTAAACCGGCAACCCCACCAAGCTTGCTTGGTGAGGAGGGTGTTTATTGGACACCCTCCGGGATGAAAAACAAAACCCGTCAAAGGGCGGAGTAACTCTTGAGTGTCAACGGCCATCCAATAAATGTCTTAAGGCTGGATCATGCGCGGGGACATAGAAATAATCGGACTGAATACCGATCGTGCGGTTAAACCATTTGGAGTGAAGGACTCCTAGCCTTTGTTAGGGCATCCCTCTAGGAGAAGGTAACTCAGGTAACTGGGATAACTCTGACATAAAATCCGCGGCTCAATGGTTACCGATGATGTTGACTTGTTCTTCTTTTCGGATTATGGCTGCTGTTTCTTAGTGAGTGGAATTGACTCAATGTATACCCTTTCCCTACTTAAAAAAAAATCTTGCACATGCATTGCACGATAACAACATTGATTAAGCCTCGTGCAATGGCCATACTCGATAACGAGGGGGCAGCCACCAAATATGTAAGTATGTGTGTATGTATGTATGTATGTATGTATGTATGTATGTATTATGTGTGTGTGTGTGTGTGTGTGTGTGTGTGTGTGTGTGTGTGTGTGTGTGTGTGTGTGTGTGTGTGTGTGTGTGTTTGTGTGTGCGTGTGTGTGTATGTATGTAATCCAGCCGTCCTTTTCAAACGGGATTTCGTCTTTTGAACCGATTTACCCTGAAGTGACTTATATATGATTGAACTGTGATTGTATATATCAGGAAAAAATATATATAAGTCGAAACAATTAGTTGGACTTCTTCGGTTTTCATAATTATTTATACAATACTGCTCTGTTATATATTATATTCATAGCTTTTAATGTAATATTGTCATTCTTTTACTCTTTTACTTGTTTCAATCATTTGACGGTGACCATGCTGGAGCACCGCCTTTTAGTCGAGCAAATCAACCCCAGGACTTATTCTTTGTAAGCCTAGTATTTATTCTATCGGTCTCTTATGCCGAACACCTAAGTTACAAGGGCGTAAACACACCAGCATCGGTTGTCAAGTGATGCTGGGGGTACAAACACAGACATACAAACATATACACACACATGTACACACACATATATACGATGGGCTTCTTTCAGTTTCCTTCTACCAAATCCACTCACAAGAATATAGTAGAAGACACTTGCTCAAGGTGCCACGCAGTGAGACTGAACCCGGAACCATGTGGTTGGTAAGCAAGCTACTTACCACACAGCCATGTCAATAGAATATCTCTATATTTAATTTATCGTTACTCTTTTACTTGTTTCAGTCATTTTGACTGCGGCCATGCTGGAGCACCACTTTTTAGTCGAGCAAATCGACATCCAGGACTTATTCTTTGTAAGCTTAGTACTTATTCTATCGTTCTCTTATGCCGAACCGTTTAGTTACAGGGACGTTAACACACCAGCATCGATTGTTAAGCGATGTTGGGTGGACAAACACAGACACACAAACACACATACACACACACACACACACACACACACACACACACACACACACACATATATATATAATATATATATATATATATATATATACATATATACGACGGGCTTCTTTCAGTTTCCGTCTACCAAATCCACTCACAAGGCTTTGGTCACCCCGAGGCTATAGTAGAAGACAGTTGCCCCTAGTTGCCACGCAGTGGGACTGAACCCGGAACCATGTGGTTGGTAAGCAAGCTACATATCACACAGCCATAAATACATACATAAATATACAGTTAATAGTTTACAACGCTATTAAAAGTACCCAGCGCCATGCTACTTTCACAGATAAACTCTTAAACTACTCTTTAAACAACACACGATGATTTAAAAATAAACGTTTCACCTTGAGTACGGGGGAATAATTTTTTTTATATCACTTATCTTTACCCTCCACCCAGACACCGGAATGTAGGATAGGAATATTTGAATATAAAGGATTAGGTTTACGGAAGTTAGTCAGGGCTCTTGTTTTAAGGAGTGGCGTCTATTATTAGAATCGTGGCTTCCAGCTGCTTGCCTAAGGAGAGGCAGACATTTTGTATATACACTTGTCTATTGTGTCATGTGTGTATGCGTGTACGTGTGTGTGTGAGTGGAAGTATATCTGTATAATTGTATATCTCAGCTTATTACCTAATAAACGAGTGCCTCTTTTTCGTGACTTGTGAGACTTATTGGAAAACTAAAAACGTGTATGTATGTTTGTATATAAGTATGTATGTAGGTACGTACGTACATATGTATGTACGTGTGTGTATGTATGTGTGTGTGTATATAAGTAGGTATGTACGTATGTATATATGTACGTATGTATGTATGTATGTATGTACGTATGTAGGTAGGTAGATACGTACGTATGTAGGTATATGTATGTATGTGCGTACGTATGTATGTATGTACTTATGAATGTCTATACGTACGTATGTACGTATGTATGTATGTACGTATGTATGTACGTAGGTACGTACGTATGTAGGCATGTATGTATGTACATATATATGTATGTATGGACGTATGTTATGTTTGTAAGTACGCATGTATGTAGGTACGTACGTATGTATGTGTGTATGCACGTGTGTATGTGCGTACGTACGTATGTATGTTTGTATGTATGTATGTATGTATGTATGTATGTGCGCGTGAGGGTGCATCCCTTTGCGGTTAGGGCATTGCACTCATGATCATGAAATCGTTATCCTAATTCCTGGACCGCGGGTTTCGTTGTGTCCCTGATCAAAACACTTCGTCTCACGTTGCTCTCCCAATCACTTGGACACCTGACGTGAGGGTACACCGTCCACCTATTCAGGTAACATCGATTTGATTTAGTTAGTCAGCTATTACTCAGCACCTACATTTGACCATTATAAGGTGCAGCTTGTTCAACATAGAAAATAGGGAACCTTCTTTCTCGGATACGAGGCACTACCATCACCATCATCATCATCATCATCATGCTTGTATGTATCGTATGTACCTACACATAGAAATGTGCGTACAGGCAACGTGTGCGTCTCCGTTTGGGGGGGGGCGTGAACACGTGTGTGAGAGTGTGTGTCTGCTTGTGGATGTATGCATGTATATATATATACATATATAGGCATACACACACACACACACACACACACACATATATATATATATATATATATATATATATATATATATATATATATAGGGAGAGTTCACGAAAACAACAAAAGACGAAGACAGATGGTGTACAAAACAAACAGATATATTAGTATAATGCTCGGGAATAGAAAAAGTCTTTTAGGTTTCGAGCCTACGCTCTTCTACAGAAAGGGACACAGAAAAAAACAAGGAGAGAAAAATGTGTGTAGTGGCTAACGATCTATCATGGCAACTATATATATATACACACACACCCTAGCAGAAATACCCGACGTTGCCTTGGTTAAAGAGAATAATGAAATTTAAAAGCGCCGTCTTGATCACGCAGGTCTCAACT
>NW_021834999.1:17500-22500 GCF_006345805.1 Octopus sinensis | reverse complement strand
TAATTTTTTCATTTTTTTTTGTTTTATTTGTTTTATTAAAGATTAAACATGTTTTTAGTTGGAGGAGATGACCAAACGAACCGATATTTTTTCATTAAACGGGGAAGATTTTTTTAATGAGGGTGAGATTACAACAAGTACCAAATTAACAACCATGTCATCGAAATCTCCAAGCTACGAGATAAGACAGTACTTTATTTAAGAGATGAGGAAATATGTATATTATTTACATTTGATGGATATTTATTCCCTTGAGAACCCAGGTTCGAAATTTCCCCAAGACACCTGATTCAGGCTGAAAAGTATATCAGCCGAACAACAAACAAGATGAGGAGAAATATCCGTCGAATGTAAATAATGTACTATGAGATAATGCATGATTAAGACAGACAGACAGACAGACAGACAGATAGACAGACAGACAGACAGACAGACAGATAGATAGATAGATAGATAGATAGATAGATAGATAGATAGATAGATAGATAGATAGATAGATAGATAGATAGATAGATAGATAGATTGGTAGGCCGAAAGACAGACAAACAGATAGATAAATATATAAAAATACATTTATATGTGCGTGTGTGTGTGTGTACAAGTGAGCGGACAAACGAAAGAAAAAAGGTGTTCAACGCATTTAGTGAGAGCTACGCATATACTCTTTTCTACTCGAGGCACAAGGCCCGAAATTATGGGGGAAATTTTTAGATCGCCCCTCAGTATGCAGCTGGTTATTAATTTATCGATTTATGGATGTGCACGTGACTCTCATTTAAAGCATAAACAGAGATCCTTCCTATTCCATATTCCATATTGAAAAGAATACCAATGACTCTCCCCCGCTGGGAATCGATTATTTCTGACATATCTTCTATGTTCAAATCCCACCAAAGCAACTTTTGCCTTTCATCCCTCCGGGGTGGATAAAGTACAACATCAGTCAAGTATTGGGATCGACGACATCGATTAAGCGCTCCCCAAAACAATTTTTCGTCTAAATTGGAAAATTTGTCTTGACAAATTCTAAACATGCAAGAGGAAAAAGATAGATATCAAGAATAATCCTCAGAATTTATGGATTGAATTATTCTGGAACTAAGATAATTACGGAGCCATTTCTTCTTCTGGAGTTACAATTTTTTAAATGATTTTATATTTTAATTTTTGTGTAATCTTCATTTTATTTCAAAAAGAATATGGAACCAAAGTTAAAGTCTAAGGGAAATAACTCTGAATAGACTATTAGATTTATTTCCCTTGAACTTGCAAAGCCTGTAAGCCTCGTTGCTAGCAGAGTGGTTAGCCTCGCAAGCAGAATGACTTGCAGTACATCCACATACCAAACTTCTATAGTAAGTGGGGATGAATAGTAGTTTGCGGTATTACTACTGCTTCTGTTGCTGATATACAACGTTGGTTGGTGAAGGGAGATAACTATTTTCAAATCAAAAGTAGAAGTTGGTTCCCTTCGCCAAGAAATGCACTTCATAGCAATTCTGAGACAACTTTTTTTGAACGACTATTTCTTTTTTGTGTGTGTTGGTCTTTTCGCGGATGGAACAAGGAATGCCTTAAAAGCCCTCTAAAGTGCCAGGACAATCGACTTCCTAGAAACAGTAACTAAATTCTCTTCAAATTACATTTTTCTATTTAAAATGAAAATGGCAAAAGAAGGCGATAAATGTTGTAATGATGCGGATGTTATATTTGAAAACTGACGGAATGGTCATGGCTGGAATGATTATACTCATAGATCTTTTTAATTAAGGCTGACACAATAGCTACACAAAGATAACAAATTACAAAGGTAACAAATTACAACAGATCACTGTGTGTGTGTGTGTGTGTGGTGTGTGTGTGTGCGTGCGTGCGCGCGTGTGTGTGTTTGTGTGTGCGTGCGTGTGTGTGTGCGCGCGTGTGTGCGTGTGTGTGTGTGTGCGTGTGTGTGCGTGTGTGTGTGCACGCGTGTGTGCGTGTGTGTGTGTGCACGCGTGTGTGCGTGTGTGTGTGTGTGCGTGTGTGTGCGTGTGTGTGTGCACGCGTGTGTGCGTGTGTGTGTGTGCACGCGTGTGTGCGTGTGTGTGTGCACGCGTGTGTGCGTGTGTGTGTGCGTGTGCGTGCTTGTATAAAGGAGCGTGGCTCAGTGGTTAGTGTATTCGTCTCTCAGTCGTAATATCTTCAGTTCGATACCCGTCGGCGCGCCGAGTCCTTGAGCAACACACTTTATCCAAGTCCGTTCAGCTGGCAAAAGCGAATTGCCCCTGTAATTCAAAAAGGCCAATCTTGTCACATGCTGTACCAGGCTGAGTCATCCTACAATCAGGTTAAGAGTTACAAGTGTCTATGGAATACTCAACCACTTGAACGTTAATTTCACGGGTAACCGACGGAGTACCAGTTCATGATTATTAACTGTTATTGTTATTTAAACCCAGGTCATGTGTTAACGAACGGACACACTATCGAAGATATTTCAACAATGACATCACCGTTTTTCGTTAATATTTGTTGGTTTTTATTTTGTGCAGCCCATACCTTCAGCTTGGTAATAAGCGTGAATGCCGACAAGGCTTTTGACAGCGCTTCGTTCAAGTCGGCTTACAGGAAGACCATGTCCAAGACACAGCGGTTGTGGAATCTGCAGAGCTGCCGCACGGTGGTAGCAGACAGCATTCTGGACGCGTTGAAGAGGAGACTGGTGGTCCCAAACAGTATCAGATGGAACTCAACTTATGACTCTGTTGCTGTCCTCAACAACTCGCTGGAAGAGAATAGGGGAGTTGTCCACAGGGTGATGACACCGCTGAAGCTGCAGACCTTCAATGATTCTGATATCGGCTTCCTGACGGTATACGCCCAGGCGATTTCTAATGTTACCAAGGCCTTGAATAAAATCCAGTGGGAGGACCAATCTCATCTGGAGTACCTCTGCCGACTGCAGCGGCTACCATCGTGAAGTTGAAGGAGGCCAAGTTCAAACATCTCCTGTACTGCAGTCCTCTTTGGCCGTTACGGGGACGTAAACACACCGATAGCACCTCAAGACGTACAAAGGCCTCGGACCTATATTAGTCTATATATGGAGGTATATAGTCTAATATAATGAATGAACTCATATATAATGTATTATCATGTAACGGATGTCTCTTCAGCGGATAAACTAGCAAGCCCGTTTGCTATATTCTTTTTTACTCTGCACAAGGCTCGAAATTTTGTGGGAGGGGACCAGTCGATTAGATCGACCCCAGTGCACAACTAGTACTTAATTTATAGACCCCGAATGGATGAAAGGCAGGGTTGACCTCGGCGAAATTTGAACTCAGACGAAATATCGCTAAACATTTCGCCCGGCGCGCTAACACTTCTGCCAGCACGCCGCCTTAGCTCGCTTGCTATATTGTACCGGAGAAACATTAATAAAATTGATTTGCCTCTGGCTAATCTGAAAATAGTAAATAAACTGACACCAAGAAAAATTTCAGCGCATATGAATGTAGTTTGTCAAATGTGACTCTTGGCCTATCGGCAGAGTGTAGTTTTGCCGTTTAGAAAGTAAATAAACATCCTTGTGCTGTAGTAAGTATTGTGTGGTCTATTATATTTGGTACATCTGAAACGGTTTAATGCTTAGAAATAAATGAATAACTTATGATGGATGATGTTACAGAAGTAATGTAACCCAGAACAGAATGGACTGGAGCAAGGTGAAACAGAGTGGTGTGTTCAATAGCACGACTTGCCAGCTGGTCAAAAATCGAACCTACGATTTAACGATACTGATCCCAGCAGCCCCAAACCACCAGGCCACGTACCTTCAAAAACGGTGTAGTTTTTCTAATAAAAAATGAAGCTACAAATCAAAAACAGAAACTAAAGCGTTATAACGTCTATACATAGTTGTTTAGTTAATCTTATGTATACATGTGTGTGTGTGTGTGTGTGTGTGTGTGTGTGTGTCTGAAACGCGAAAACTCGGCGAAGAAGGCAAAGAAAAGGGAAGGCGGAAGTCCCTTGCTATGTTTGTTCTGCGCCGAGTTACGGACAAACACTTGTCACTCTGTCTCTCAGACATCGCGTGAATCAACAATTGGTCCTTTGAACTCTGTAACTTACGGTGCTCCTTTACATCAATTGCGATTTAAATAAAATTTAACATAAATCTGCCATGTGTTCGCTAGCCATGAAAAGGTATTTTTTAAGATTACATTCTATACATCAAGTGCTGCAGAAGGCAAATCTTTTACAGAAGGCCTTAATAACAAGAAAGCCTTAATAAACCGAAAAAAACTAAATAGGCAAGGCTCATTTTATTATGTTATACTCGCCTGCGAGCAATAACATTGTTATCAAGTTGTGAAGAAACAACTATGGAACGGTGAGAATTTTTCTCCACGTCAAACATTGTGGTAAAAGCAACTACTAATGTAAAGAAAAAAAATTCTTCATCATAGCTTCATTTTCATCATAATCAACCATAAGCGCTCTTTGCAACTACAGGGTTTCCTGCTGCTCAATTCTACTGTGCATCACCCAGTCGACCAATGTCTTGGGAGTGAATCTGGTGGACAGAAACTTACACACACACGCGCGCGCGCGCGCACATGAATGTGTTTAAAAAAACACACCCACATATTGTTTGGACCTCTTTATTGAGTTAAGCATCACTTGTTACTGTAGAACCCAAATATGTGAAAGCATCAATTGTTTTTAGAGCTTTGTTTTCAACAAACATACTGAGCAACAGTTCTGAAACATATATGCATACATACATACATACATACATACATACATAATACATACATACATACATACATACATACATACATACATGCTTAATACATACATACATATTTTCATGCATACATACATGCACGCATGTATATATGCATACATATATGCATGCATACATACATGACATGACATCACATCTCATCACACATCAAAGACTTTGCATTTGCAATCCAAGAACAGGAGATTACTACTAAATACCTAATCAA
>NW_021834999.1:0-12500 GCF_006345805.1 Octopus sinensis | reverse complement strand
TTCTCTTTCTTGATATGTAAGCCCAAAACGCACGTAAATCAAAGCTATAATAATAATAATAATGATAATAATAATAATAATAATAATAATAATAATAATAATAATAATAATAATAAATAATGATAATAATACACCTTTACTTTGTAGTCAGTTTCTATCTTAATTGCAATTGAGCGTCGATATAAAGTCTGCTATACAAATAAGGATTCTCTGCCAAAGCAAATACCATTTTCTAACACTGGCAGAAAGCCAGAAACTTTCTGTATGTGGGTGGGGAGTGAGAAGTATGCAGTTAATTAAGTCTGCCCCACCCTTCTCTCCAAGTTTGACCGGTACTTTGTTTTATAATTCCCTCAAGAAAAAAAATTGAAAAGCAAAGTTGAGGTAGGTGAGTGGTTTGAACCCAGAACGTAAAGTTTTGTAACTAAACACTGTAAAGTACTTTGTCCGACGCTCTACCGACTCAACATCCTCTGCAATAACTACATACAGAAAAAATTTAGATTCTTTTCTTTTTTACCCCCTTTTAGACAATATTAACTTTTGTGTAAATGCTCAAACATACAACACCCGGTCACATGTGGAAACACTCTCCGTATAACATCCTGCCACATGTGGAAACACTCTCCATATAACACTTTTCTGTATGTGGAAATACCCTCCGAATAACATTCTGTGACATGTGGAAACACTCTCCGTATAACACTCTGCCACATGCGGAAAACACTCTCTATATAACTCTTGGTTACATGTGGAATCACTCGCTACATATCTCTTCTACCACATGTAAAAAAATATTCTCCGGAATAACTCTGTCATCAGTAGAAATATTCGACCACAAAACTCTGCCACATGTGTAAATACGCTACTCCATATCTGTATTACATGTAGAAACATTCTATAACATAACTCAATCATAAAACTTTACCACATGGGGAAACTCTTCAACCAACGATTCTGTCACATGTAGGAACATTGAATTCCGTCAGCCATATAACACTATCATACACATTTTAACATGTAGAAGCTCATTACTACATTTATAATCTTCCACAATCTACCACGTATAAACATATAATGTAAAACACACACGCATACACACATACACAAACACACTGAAATATATCATTAGCAGGCGAAAAATGTCTAGTGGATGTTGGGGATTTGCTAAAAACGTATTTCTGCTTCCTTGAGCAACATCAGTAACAAATATCCAATAGCAATCGCAGGTTTGGACAAATTTAACCTCCACTGATGTGAGAAAAAGCGGTGATTAGCAAATCAATGGTGTCGTAGTTAGCCGACAGAGTGGATAAAAATTTATAAGCGATGGAAGCAGTATTAGTTCAAAATACTATTCTGTATACCATTCTTAAACAGGTATACTATAAGAAAGCCCGAAAACTGCGGTAATCGTCTCGAGAAAGCATCTCGCATAAACGTAAATACTTTATGGCTATACGTGGTGCTTTCTCAATACGAATAGCGCAGTATTTGGTGTGGGATGCAGTACATCTGCGTCAGGTACTTTGTGCAGGATGCACAACATACTTAACTGATACAAATTAGCTTAATTTTGAACTAATACTGCTTCCGCTGTTAATAACAAATAGATAGACAGACAGACAGATAGATAGATATACAGATATAGATTTTATATATATATATATATATATATTATATAGAGGGTACTACTATTCATAGACACCGCACGCTAGGAGGGGCCCTTGCGGCCATAACTACTAAAATAAACAAACTGTACCGAATGCAAAACTTCAAAGCAAGTCATTTAAAAAAAGAATTTAGTTACATATCACCTGTGATTTCGCAATTAATGCAGAATATGCATTGTATGTTCATCAGTGCAACAAACTCAAGATATATAAGAAAAAACATAACGTTACAAGCTCGATAGCCAACCGTAGAATTCGTCGTAGCATGTACGAATGTTTATCTTTACATATCTATGAAAATGGCGGGCTTATTCGCAATGCATTTCGGTAACAAATTGCTTACTCGGAACAAAAATTCAGAATTGAACTATTCCGGTGAAAAATATAAATTTAAAATTGAGGATAAAATCTTTATAAGAAATTATCAGTAGTTAGCGCTAACTATTGATAATTTCTTATAAAGATTTTATCCTCAATTTTAAATATATATATATATATATATATATAAATAAAGCCCGTCGTGTGTGTGTGAGCTTGTCCCTTTTCTGCACTGCTTGACAACCAGCGCCGTTGTTTTTACGTCCCCATAACCTAGCGGCTCGGCAAAAGAAACCAATACAATAAGTACCAGACGTTTAAGTACTGGGGTTGATTTGCTCGACTAAAGGCGGTGCTCCAGCATGGCCACAGACTGAAATAAGTAAAAGAGTAAAAGGGACATATTTTTTTACTTGTTTCAGTCATTTGACCACGGCCATACTGGGGTACCACCTCTCTCTCTCTTTCTCTCCCTCTCTCTTTCTCTCCCTCTCTCTCTCTCTCTCTCTCTCTCCCTCTCTCTCTCTTATATATATATATCTATATATTAGATAGATAGATAGTAGATAGATACACATATACATACATATATATATATGGCAAATATGCAACACGATGTGTTACCGCTACTGTTTATAACTCGCTCTGAGATTTATCATTGTTTGATTTCATTTTTTCAACATCAGTGTCAGATCGACACTGGAAAAAGTATATGTATTTGTGAGGGGATCTGACTTCTTATCGACAACCATGATTGTCACACGCTGATGAAAGGTAAACACCTTGAAACTCGGGTACGTGTGTATCATGTGTTGAAGACGGGGAGGATGATTCCCCTCACAAATACTGACAGGACACAGATAGTGTGTCTATGGCCAGCTGGAGGAGGTATCTCCTGGGGCTACAAACTACAGTAGCATCCACCCTTATGGGTTAGCCATATTCAAATGGCAAATATGGAACACGATGTGTTACCGCTACTGTTTATAACTCGCTCTGAGATTTATCATTGTTATATATATATATATATATATATATATATATATATATAATATATCTATATATATATATATATATATAATATATAATATTAATTCGAGACAAAACCAATATTTGCAAATCAAACAAGGAAAGACTTAATCAATACATAAAAAATTTTAATATAAAGTAAATAAATCGCCACTACAATTGTTTCATGTCTTCAAATGACATTCGTCAGGTGGATTTCCGATCTTCTATTCAGTTTTAATAGAAGATCGGAAATCCACCTGACGAATGTCATTTGAAGACATGAAACAATTGTAGTGGCGATTTATTTACTTTATATTAAAATTTTGTATGTATTGATTAAGTCTTTCCTTGTTTGATTTGCAAAAAGTGGTTTGTCTCGAATTAATATTATATAATATTTTACTATAAAATTGGATTTAATCCTAAATCTGATTTTTGCCCGTAATTTTGGATTTATTCCCTAATATTTATTATTATTATTATATATATATATATATATATATATATATATGTATGTATATGTATTTGTATGTATATATATGTATATATGTTATGTATGTATATGTATGCATATAAATATTAATAATATAATATATTATATATATAATATATATATATATATATATATTATATATATATAATATATATGTATGTATGTTATAGGCGCAGGAGTGACTGCGTGGTAAGTAGCTTGCTTACTAACCACATGGCTCTGGGTTCAGTCCAATGCGTGGCAACTTAGGCAAATGTCTTCTTACTATAGCCTCGGGGTCGGCCAAAGCCTGGTGAGTGGATTTGGTAGATGGAAACTGAAAGAAGCCTGTCGTATATATGTATATATATATGTATGTGTGTGTGTTTGTGTGCTTGTGTTTGTCCCCCCCCCAACATCGCTTGACAACCGATGCTGGTGTGTTTACGTCCCCGTAACTTAGCGATTCGGCAAAAGAGACCGATAGAATAATACTAGGCTTACAAAGAATAAGTCCTGGGGTCGATTTCCTCGACTAAAGGCGGTGCTCCAGCATGGCCGCAGTCAAATTACTGAAACAAGTAAAAGAGTAAAAGAGTATATATATATATATATATATAATATAATATATATATATATATATATATATATATATATATATATATATATATATATATATATATATATATATATAGATATATATATTATATATATAATATATATAATATATATATAATATAATATATATATATCTATATATATATATATATATATATAAGGAGGCACAATGGCCTAGTGGTTAGGGCAGCGGACTCGCGGTCGTAGGATCGCGGTTTCGATATCCAGACCGGGCGTTGTGTGTGTTTAATGAGCGAAAACACCTCAAAGCTCCACGAGGTGACCCCTGCTGTACTCACCACTCTTTCTCTCACTCTTTCTTCTGTTGGCCTGCTCGCTTAGCCAGCGGGGTGGCGTCATTCGAAGGCTAAAACAATGCGAACGCATTGTGACCAGCGATGTGTAGCAACATCTGGACTGGTCGGTCACGTGATATATATATATATATATATACTTTCGTTGATCTATATCGGCAATGGATATACATCTGATCGAAAAACCGGAAAACCGGTTTAAGAACGAAACGAAGTACCTTGAGGTATTTGTTGTGCATTGAGTTACAGAGTTTCCAGTAAAACTTCAACAAACCAGGGATTGGTCCGTTGGGAAGCTGTAACCTACGAGGCATTCGTTTACTAATTACCTCAAAAATAAATGAATAAATAAATAAATAGATAAATAAGTGAACTAATTAATGAAGCAATTATGACAGAGGGAAAGAGTGTGTACGTCCGTGTGTCTGTAAACGTGTGTTTGTGTGAGTGTGTGGGAGAGACGAAGAGAAGAGAAGGGATGGGGATGGGAGCAGCTAGTTGTAAAGGGAGAAAAGTGGGTCCGTAACGATTGTCCTGGGGTCACACCATAATTGTTCAGTGCTAAGCATATAAGATCCCACACGCAAGTAAGACACTTTACATAAATTGCTTTCTAAAGGCAGAATTTTCTCCTCGACTGCAAAGACTGCTGGTTCATTGCCAAGTGACATTAAAATATTTGGTTACCGCATCAAGGATCAACCAGATGAAATGAGTTTGATTCCCATCATAATCTCATTATTAGTTCCGAATGCATGCATTTGTCTAAACTTAATTTAGAAATACACCCACCCAAACACACACACACACACACACACACACAATATAATGTAATATAAATAGTGTCCCCTTCTCTTCATTTATAAATAGAATATCTAAGCATTAAAGTATGAAAGGGTTCGGTTTTCTGTGTGTGCGTGTGTTTCTTTTCTTTTTATGGTGTGTTTTTTCTTTTAAAATTTCATGATTGTGGTTGCTTTCTTTTATACGGTACGTTCTTGTTATGATACCATTTTGATGTTATTTCCAGACTAAACAAATTATAAATAGATTGAAATAAAATGTAAAGCTTGTTATCTACGTCGACAATGACGAAAAACAAACCTCGCATTCAAATATAAAAGGTGCAAAGACGGATGTGTTGTAAAGAAGATCGTTTCTCAATCACATGAATCTGGTTGCGGTCCTATAATAGAGAATATTACTTTCTACTATAGACCTGAAATTTGGGGGAAGGAGACTAGTCGATTATATCGACCACAGTACGCAACTGGTACTTAATTCATCGACACCAAAAGGATGAAAGGCAAAGTCGACTTCGGTGGAATGTGAACTCAGAACGTAAAGACGTTTCGACAAGCGAAATACTACTGCTAAGTATTTCGACCGGCGTGCTAACGATTCTGCCAGCTCGCCGCCAGCTTACAAAAGAGAATATCGGTCAGGTGTCGTGTATCATAACCTCTGATTATCCAAAGTCTTGAGAGCAGAATTTGGTGAATGAAAAATGTGTGGAATCGTTAGTTGCATTAAAAAAAATAATACACAAATTACACACAAAACATAGATTATGAATCCGATATAAACTAGCTATGTGAAGGCGCGTGGCTTCGTGGTTAGGGCATTCGACTCGCGATCGTAAGGTCATGAATTCGATTCCCGGAGGCGCGCTGTGTCTATGTGCAAGACACTTTATTTCACGTTGCTCCAGTCCACTCAAATGGCAAAAATGAGTTGTACCTGTATTTCAAAGGGCCAAATTCTGTGTCACGCTGAATCTCCCCCGAGAACTACGTGTTAAGGGTACACGTGTCTGTGGAGTGCTCAGCCACATGCACGTTAATTTCACGAGCAAGCTGTTCCGTTGATCGTATCAGCTGGGACCCTCGCCGTCGCAACCGACGGAGTGATCCTTATACGAGCTATAGAACAGAGGAATATATCATCAAAAATTCTCGCAGTACTAAAAACAGACGGAGTCACACGTTGCCGGGTACTAACTTTGGTAATATTTGAATATTACTACGTTAATACTTGAGTTTGCTTCCCAAACACATGGTCCTGGGTTCAGTCCCGCCGCGTAGCACCTTGGCCAAGTGTCTTCTACTATAACCTCGTACCGACCAGAACCTTCTGAGTGGGTTTGGTGGTCGGAAACTGAAGGAATCCCATAGTGTATATATATATATATATATATATATATACATACATACATACATACATACATACATACATACATACATACATACATATATATATATATATATTCATACACACACATACATACATAAATGTATACATGCATACATACATATACATATAGATGTATGTACGTGTGTGTGCTTCTTTGTGCTTGCTTTTGGCCCCCACCACCACCAGTTGACAACTGGTTTTGGTATGTTTATGTCCCGGTAACCTAGAGGTTCGACAAAAGTAACCGATAGAATAAGTACCAGGCTTTAAAAAACTAAGTACTAGGGTTGATTCGTTCGACCGAAATTCGAATGACTGAAACCAGACAAAGAATAAAAGAATACAAAAGGTGGCGAGTTGGCAGAATCGTTAGCGCGCAGGACGAAAATGCTTAGCGTATTTCGTCTGTCTTTACGTCCTGAGTTCAAATTCTACCCAGGTCAACTTTGCCTTTCATCCTTTCGGGGGTCGTTAAATTTAGTACCAGTTGTGTACTGGGGTCGATCTAATCGACTTGTGCCTAGAGTAGAAGAGAATAAAAGAATACAAAGATACTTAAAATTCGAGCATGTAAAGCTGAGTATTAGACGTATGATATGAATCAAATACGTACTAACAATAGAAAGGATGTTCCCATCATCAACAATCCTCGAAACACAGAATGCATCGTACCAACCCATTTACAACTTTAATAGCACAAAAGAAAAGTTCTTAAATCATAAATGTAAACCTGATAAGGCAGCGAGCTGGCAGAAACGTTAGTAGGCCGGGCAAAATGCTTAGCGGTATTTCGTCTATATATGCTGAGTTCAAATTCCGCCGAGGTCGACTTTGCCTGTATCCTTTCGGGGTCGATAAATTAAGTACCAGTTGCGTACTGGGTCGATCTAATCGACTGCCCCCCCCAACTCCCCAAAAATATCGGGTCTTGCGCCTAAAGTAGAAAAGAATAAATATAAACCTGAGAAATGGTCAGAGATTTATAAATTCAATTGTAAAAGTGAAACTTTTACATCACTTCAAGCTGTCATATTGGCCATACAATTACGACTCTGTCTGTCTGTCTGTCTGTCTGTCTGTCTGTCTGTCTGTCTGTCTGTCTGTCTCTCTGTCTCTCTGTGTCTCTCTCTCTCTCTCTCTCTCTCTCTCTCTCTCTCTCTCTCTCTCTCTCTCTCTCTCGTAGGCTTACTGTGCACCTGCAACAAGGAGTAGTAATTGCAGTACCACGTAACATGGTAACGTGATGACAAAGAAAACATTAGTGAACAACACCTCCATCCTATACAGAATTCCCTACAAAAATAGACGGTTAATGATGGACGCATTACTCATAAAACAATACAATACGAAAATAAACACGCAAACAATATCTACAAATCGTTAAGAAAATAAACACTTAACTGATTATCGTATAAATCTAACGATCAAATTTCAAATTCTAGCGTTAAAATCTAAACAAATTCAGGAGATAAATTCTAAAAGTGTCAGGAATTGATGGAAGGAGCCGCAAGAAAGGAATGATGGTTGAGACGCTTACCAATGGAGGAGAGCAGTCGAAGGTTCGCAAATCGTTCCCATAGGGAGACCTATGGAACTTTGGATATCACATGGATGAACAGAAGAGCCATCTTGAACAACGTAGAGGCTGTATGTAAAGCATCTCGAGCCGTGATTACCTATGGACCCTTTTGATTACTCTTTTATATTGGTGCCCCCCCCCCACTTCGTCCATCCTCATTCCATGTTTAGAAACTAGTTTTATAAGTACTTCTTTACTCATTTACTTGTTTCAGTCATTTGACTGCGGCCATGCTGGAGCACCGCCTTTAGTCAAGCAAATCGACCCCAGGACTTATTCTTTGTAAACCTAGTACTTATGCTATCGGTCTCTTTTGCCGAACCGCTCAGTTACGGACACATACACACATATATATAATATATATATATATTATATATATATATATAATATATATATATATATATATATATATTGATATATAATATATATATATACGACGGGCTTCTTTCAGTTTCCGTCTACCAAATCCACTCACAAGACTTTGGTCAGCCCGAGGCATAGTAGAAGACACTTGCCCAAGTTGCCACACAGTGGGACTGAACCCGGAACCGTGTGGTTGGTAAGCAAGCTACTTACCACACAGCCACTCCATAATTTCAAAATTTTTTTTTTTTTTTTTTTTTTCACTTGTATAGGTTTGCAGTAGCACACTCTCAGAGAACATGTTCCAATGGCCGGAAACATGTTGAAATATGTAAAACGTTAGAGAAAAACCGGTTTCTTGCAATACATGAATACGTCTGGTACAAAATCTTTTCAGGGACCCTTAAAACATTATTCACTATTTAGTATTTTGCTTTCATGACCCATTAAAACACTATTTACTAGACGAGGGAGGAATAAAAGAAGAAAGAAGAGGAAATAGTAGGCAATATTCGTATTAAAGAAAAACAGAAAGAAATAAAATGGCAGAGGTGGAGGATAGATAGATAGATAGATAGAGAGAGAGAGAGAGACAGACAGACACAGACAGACAGACAGACAGACAGACAGACAGATAGATAGATAGATAGATAGATAGATAGATAGATAGATAGATAGATAGACAGACAGACAGTGGACAGACAGCAGACTGGCAGACAGACTGACAGACAGACAGATAGATAGATAAAGAGAGAAAGTGAAAGAGAGAGTGAGTGAGTGAGTGAGTGAGTGAGTGAGTGAGTGAGTGAGAGAAAGAAAAAGAGGGAAACGAAGTAACATTCAAAGGATTCATGAAATTTTGATAAAAGAATAAATGTTATTAAAATTCTAGAAAACTATAGCTACGGATTACCCGTTGAAATATCACAGATTAATATATCGCAGATTATCAAGCGACATTGAAGGTATCGCAGATTAATATATGACGTTGAAACCGACACCGTTTAACGTATGACGTTGAAATCGACACAGCTTAACGTATGACGTTGAAATCTAGGTCATCCCATAGGACGCCTCATAGGGGTTTCCGTTGAGCTGCTCCATGTGGTCCCACAGTTTCCATCTAACTAGGGATATTAGGGTCTCATCCATTGTCTTGTATTCAAGATCCTCTGCATGACATCCTCCTAATTCAAAGCTAGGAATCTGATTTGCTAGGTCCTGCCGATAACTAAATCCACGCCCTGCTGCATACGGAATAACATGTACAATCATACATGCACATACGTGAGCAATTATGATGCACAGACGCACAGATCACGCATAAGAACATAATTACATACACATATTTACAAACGTAAAATTACATGCATACACAAATATATACACATAATCATACATACACATGCACACCCACACATACAGAGAGAGACCCATACATATACACACATGCATACACAGTCACATACACACTCACGCACAATCATACTTATCACATCCACACATGATCGCATACACAAAAACAATCACACACGCAATAGTCACATACACATACAATGACATGTACGCGCGTACGCATTGTAATATGCACACAGTCCCATACATGGACACTCAAACGCACGCACATACACACATGCACAAACGAGCCTCTGTATAAGTTCACTTGACCTACTAGAAATAGCAACCAAATCTTCCTTAAACAACATCTTAAAAGAAAGATCGCATTAGGTAACGGTATCCGAAGTATACTATGCCTGACGAACGACAAGATGGTCCTGAATGGAGTGTCATGACCTAGGTCTAAATAGAAGCAACATATTTCATGAAAATACTATAGAAATACTGAAGTGTGACCAATTAAGTTTCTAAACATGAACGCCATGACGTCACCGGACACGTTTCACCACGAGGGTGTTTGACCTGATGCGAGAAAGATCAGTCAAGGTTCCCTCAAATCATATTCGGACCATTCTTGCGTGACGTACGTGGCAGTCAGAGACACGAATTAGGAAATATCTAAACTGTAAATCCGGTACAGGGAAACCCTTTTTTTTTTTTTTGAGAAGCAGGCCGCATGAGACGTGGCTGATCACCAGGGAAGATGCACTACTAAAAAGAAAAAGAAAGAAAAGAAAACTAAAAGTAAGTTTTCTTTAGATGTGCCATTCAGAAATTAACGCGGGCCGCAGATTGCGCATGAGTTCTGTAAATCTTGAACATCAACAAGAATTATATTCACTCATTTTTACAGCCATGTTTGACTTCGCAGACGAGTATTAAACAAAATATTTTTTTTTTTACCTGGGATATTTGGTGAGTTTTTTTTTTTTAAGGATCCAAAAGAAGAAGTGTGACGTACGTGACATAGCACAGAATAACTTTTTTTTTTCACCTGAAAATATTGGCTTCAGATTTTGGCATAAGGCCAGAAAATTCGGGGGGAAATGGGTAAGTTCAATGACATCAACCCTAGTGTTCTTATTTCATTGGCCCCTAAAGAATGAAAGACAAAGTCGATGTCAGAAGAGTTTGAACTCAGAACGTAAAGACGGGCGAAATGCCGCCAAGCATTTTATTCTAACGATTCTGCTAGCTCGCTGCCTTTTTTTCACCCGAAAATATTCCTTTCTTCTATAAGCACAAGGCATGACATTTTAAGAGAATGGGCTAGTTGATTACATCGGCCCCCAGTGGTTGACTGGTACTTGTTTTATTGACCCCGAAAGTATTCTGCTAACTCACCCTCTTTTTTCACCTGAAAATATTAATTACTGTTTCCTGTGAATTTCTCCAGATCAGCTTAACAAACCTCATGAGGTTTGATTATGTTGACCTTGGACTACAATGTCTGCGGTTACAATTCTCCATTAGAAAAAGGAGACAACCACATTGAATGATATAGTCCTAGATAGACTGTGCCTAAACGGGAAAAAATGTCATTATTCATAGGTTGTCTGCTCGATCATGCTTCATCAAGGTGTATGGACAATAACAAGGTAAATAGATACACTGTGTCTGAATAGATAAAAGTTGGAATGGTCATGGTTGACACGTCGTTTCTCATCAGTTTGCTCAATCGCGGTTGATCTAGGTGCGTTGATAACACGGTCATAGACTGACTGTGATTGAAAGTAAAATGCTGAGCTCATGGCTGGAGCGCCGTTATTCGTAGCTCTGCATTGACATGGCTGATCTGGGTGTAATAACAGCAAGAACCACCACAACAACAGCAACAACAAAAACCACGATAACAACAGCAGCTGTACCAGTGGCAACAACCACAGCAAAAACAACAGTAACATCATCATCATCATCATCATCATCATCATCATCATCATCATCATCATCATCAACAACAACAACAACAGCGACAGAAGCCACGACAGCAACTAGGTGCAAGACGGTGGGTTGTAGGAGTCCATCTGCTGACAGACAACAAGTTATGTCTAAACGTCAACAACAAGGAAGGAAAATTCTGAATTGAAGAAATAAACAAGGCGTCAAAACATACACGGAACTATGAGGCTACAGCACGCACACACACATACGCACACGCACTCACACACACACATACGCACACGCACACATACATACGCACACGCACTCACACACACACATACGCACACGCACTCACACACACACACATACGCCTACATCTTCAGTGAAACTCGCCGACAATGATATCAGTTACGTCTGTTCGGAATGTTTTCAGGGTGAACTGTCTACTTCCGGTTTTGAGTGTTGTCTTGTATTTTTTTCTTCCATTTTATCTTTCATCACTTAATTCTTTCTTTTCTCTCCTTCGTTCTTCTCTCATTCTTCATTTTGTGGTTCCTAATGCTTTCAATAAGGCGACGAAGCAAGCAGAATGTTTACTGGATTCTGATAAAAAGCTTAGCGACATTTCGCAAACAGCTTTTTACGTTTTGATTGAGCAGAAATCTCACCAAGGTCAGCTT
>NW_021834998.1:0-43156 GCF_006345805.1 Octopus sinensis | reverse complement strand
CGAGTCCAAGTGCTTCTCGAAAGTTTCCTTGTCCATAGTACTTGGAAACTGTGTTTGGTTTTTTCTAATAATGGTTGATTTTTATTGTTGATTTTTATTCTGGAAAATTTGATGTACCATATTCTCTCCACGCTATTTTTCATTCTTAAGGCTGGGATAAAGATATATTAATCTAATCATAACAATCCCTATAATGATGTTAATGCAGCAGGAAATGCAACTCTGACCAAATTTAAAGCACAATTTTATAAAGTGCTTTGGAATATCCAATAAAAATACGGCATTTGGAAAAATGCTGAAAAAATTATTGCAACAAACGGCCAATTTTGTGCATTTTAAAATTGATAGCAAAAAATGTCTATATGCTTATCGCATTGTCAAAATTGAATGTTGATCAAATTTTTTGATTAAATGCTGTTTTACAATTTTTTCTTCACGATTCACTAAATAACAGAATATTCAGTTACAGTGTTAGATATCTATTGTTTTGTGAAATAAAATTATTTGTAAAAATTATGGGACTAAAAGAATCACAAATTCAGAAAATCAATTTTCCGATGACAATAACTCTCCATTTCAAACACAAACATGAATGAATCAGACGACTCTCTAAAGCCACTTGATTGGTTGAAGGACATGAAAACGTTTCCAGATATTACTCCCTTAGATTTTTGATGACAGCAACTCTCCGTTCAAACACAAAACATGAATGAATCAGACGACTCTCTAAAGCCACTTGATTGGTTGAAGGACATGAAAACGTTTCCAGATATTACTCCCTTAGATTTTGATGACAGCACTCTCCGTTTCAAACACAAAACATGAATGAATCAGACGACTCTCTAAAGCCACTTATTGGTTGAAGGACATGAAAACGTTTCCAGATATTACTCTCCTTAGATTTGATGACAGCAAACTCTCCGTTTCAAACACAAAACATAATGAATCAGACGACTCTCTAAAGCCACTTGATTGATTGAAGGACATGAAAACATTTTCAAATTTTACTTCTTTTATGGATACTTCTCCATCAGAGAGAATCAAGACAGGTTCTCTCCTTAAATGTCTTAAATACTAAAATACTAACACTACTAAAATACTAACACTACTAACCATGTCTCTCTCGTTAATTAACAATAATGGAGCTGTTGAATTTTATTAGTTAAAATCTGGTCCTCTATTACAGAATTGGAATGACATTGTGAACAAAGTAAATAACTACAAGTTAATTAATAAAAGCTTCATGGGCGGGAAGCCGACGCGATCGAGAAAAAGTTAGAGCGTACTATCGCAAGGGATATCCGCTCAAAAAACCATCTCGATTTGCGGGCGTCGCCTGTGATAGCAGACATGCGGGAATAAAAAAGACGAAAATAATATTTTCCAAAGTCTTATAGCTGGATATATACATCTAGATTTTAGAAGGAAAGATTGTTTCTTACATTTTTACTAATTTTCAATCCAAGATATACTTTATCCCATATTTCAAAAGTTTTTGGTAGTGGATTTTTCATTTATAGTGGGCTGTTATCTTCCAAGATTGATGACTGTGATGTCTTTTTCCAATAGAAACAGAGCTATTTTCACCAGAATCGAACTAAACGTTTCATGGAGCCTGCACTGTTCCATGAAAATGACAGGATTATTGTCTTAACAGCGGCATGAAAATCTCTTTGACATCACTCTTGCAGTTGCAGGCATGATGATTTTTATTCCGAATATATCAAATAGGTTGTGCATGTATTGGGAATTATGTGTCTCTTGTCCTTAACCTCTTTCCATAATAAGACGAATAACAAGTTGAAATTTAAGGTGTTCAGCAGAAATTTAGTTCCATTTCGCGGCGTTGTTAATGAGTTGATCACAGGATGAAACGAACAAATTGACGTGGTGGGAAACAAAGAATCGGTCGTATCCCTATTAAAGCTGTTCCAATAACACCCAGTAAACGATTTTCTGACAGAGGCATATCCATCACACGCACACTGCCAAACTGCTCTGCTAAACTACCTGACTTATAACTTGTTGCACCCTGACCTATAAAGTAGACACTAGAATCGGCTTCTAAGATTTCTTTGTGGCTTCTAAAATCGTATCGTTCTATTCAACTCTCTCATCAGGGCCTCACTCAGCGTATGTTTTTTCATCATCAAAATCGAAGATTGGAATGCACTTTCTTTTGCAAAAGAAAAGTTATAGTCCATTTCAACATTTCAGCCCTCTTGGCTGAAGACTTGGACAGTCGTGAGTTCGATTCGAAGGAGGCAGTTTTTCATCCTGGGTCAATTTTCGTTATCGTTCCCCTGCCCGTGAGGCAAACGAGTACTTTGGCACGACACAGTTGGAAATGGGGATCTCTTACCTTCCGGATTTAGCGTGGCGTTATGGAGTCTACCATGTCAGTTGGAAATTCCATCGGATATGGCAACGCTCAGGAGGCACTTAATGCCTACCGAAAAGAACTTCTAGATCTCTGCCCTGGGACATCGTCGTCTCTGTCCGATCATTGTGAGCAGGATTGAACCTTTCAGAAGGATCTCCCTCGCTTGATTTGGGGATCACGGGGGATTATAATCAACTGGCTTACCCTGTCCTTTGGTCAATAAAATGTGTTAAATGTGTTAAAAGAGATATTTGATTCCATCGTTTCCAAGGCTTGCGTTGTTAGAGTTTGATCTTTGAAAACTTTTTTTTTGATAAAGTATGATGGGGGCAGCGCTCTTCCGGGTTGTAACTTCGTTTTTTACTACATTTTTTTGGTAATTGCGTCCTTGCTTGTAGGAGAGCGTAACAATTATTTTTACAAAAAAAGTTTTTAGGGACGAAGTTCAGCGTTTCTGGGAGAAGAACACACTTTGCAGTTGAAACAAATATCCAAACAAACCTGCCTACAGGCTCCTTAAAGACCATCCAAGATACCGACTCCATTCACTTTAAACTTTTTTGGGACGAAGCCCAGCACTCACTGCTGATCGCCTGATGACAGCCGGCCTCATACAAGCTAGAGAAGTCGTGGTAACTAACTAACTAACTAATTGGAGTGATGGGGGAGCATTCCTAAGATCTATATTGAATGGTGCGGCAAAAATTTTCATTGCCTGAAAATTTTATTAAATTTTTAAAATGCACTTAATTTTAATAAATCTTAGAACTTTTTTCAAATTTAACAATAATGTGACTAATAATGATAGTATATTTTTCTAATGAATCTTTAGCTTTATTTTCGCTTAAAAGTAAAATGAACCGTATTTTGGGAATTATTTGATCTCTCGAAAGTTTTAATTTGATATAAAAAATAGCAATAGATTCACAGAGTTGATGGCAAAATGGTACTTTTGTAGTAGTCTACAGCCATTTTTAGCGAGTTTCAAAATATACCATAAATTCAATTTCTCTATTCAAGCAAATATATCTTTTGAGCAGGCGGAACGACTCAACATGAACAGTGGTATGATAAAGCACATCACTATGGACTGTCAATTTCCACTAATATTTTTTGAATCTCCTATGATTGAGAGATTTGCCACGTATCCAATTCACAATAGACAACACCGTATTTATTACATTTTGCATTGACTTTGCGATTATATTCTCCTGATGAATGAGACAATGTTGCCAAAATATAGCATCAAGATTTATTTCGAAATCTCAATTCTGAAAAAAGTCCATAAACCGTTTATTAGAGATCAATCATATTAACCCCTCCATCAATACAAATGGTCCTTGCTACTTTAATTGAGAGAATTTCCTTGGGTTTCATGTAAAAAAACTTAAAAAACCCTAACTTAATTATGATTAAAATAATTCTCGGGTTCGAGTCTGAACGCTGCTTATCCGATGAAAGATTCTATACATCTGAGATGCTAAAAAACTTGACGAGTAGGCCGTTATTAGTGAAGACTCTTGCAGAACTGGATCGTCTATTTTGGACCCAAACACAAAAAACAGATAAAGATAATTTCCTGGCTCTACCTACAATCAGTTAACCTTGAGGCTACCTAGTTAAAAAATTAACTCTACTTTAAAATACAGTTACTGTCCTGCCTTTGCGGAGCTATAGAATACTATGTTATAATGTTGTTATAAGAAAAATTAGAAGGGTTCCTATTTTTATTTGCTTTTCAACTAAATGTATATCAACTAATGTACTAATGTTTTCGCATAAATGTATTATAGCACGGTGAAATGGGATAAACGCTGAGTTTTTTGTTGCTGAATGAATACTTATATTGTAGTTATAGACAACTAAATAAAGAACTCGTAGACCATTCGTGATTTTCTTTTACAACCAGTCTTTTTTGTTACCAACGCATTAACGTTTGGTTGCACTTTTTAATTTGACCCTGTGATTGATGGTGCCTTGGCCGACTAAACTTTGCATGGTACAGAGGCGTATATCTTTGTTTTTTTTTTATTATTCTTATTTCTTAAACGTATTTTTTATATAAGTTTATAATAATTTGATTTATAAAAAAAAAATTCTGGCAGTTTCTCTTGCCAACAATGAATGTTAATTTGTCTGACTTTGAGTTCGAAACTATTCCTAAAACATTAAAAGTTTTTTAAAATATTTTCATATAAAATGTAGTCTGAAGAGGAGCTTCAAAGTCTATCAGTCCTGAGGATGTTTCAGAAATAGAAAAATCAATTCTCTTGTTAAGGTTTTTATATATTTTGTTATCAACATTTTGCTGAGCTTATTTAAGTATATTTTTAAAAGTTTAGTAGAATATGTTAGAAGAAATAGATTATAAATAATTTCCTAAGCAACACAAAAATAATATTTTATCAATTTTATCGAGCAAAAAAGACTCTTAATCAATTGATTCAAAAATATATTTATGTAGTAATGGACTACAAGTACAAAAATTATGCGCAATCGGCAACATACCGAAATTGGTCAAGTCACACTACAATGAATGCGTTTTTTCTAAAATTATTCCACTTCTCATCGTAATTTGTGATGTGGAACCTGGTTAAGCTTGTTAGGATCCTCACACTCCTCTTTCTCTGATTTGATATATGATCTGCGTACGAGCCACGACAGTTGATGGTTGCTCCCAGGTAATAAAGATTTTTGCTTTTCGAAAAATCTTTATGGCCATTGCCCCGTCTGTAGCACATGTGATTGGAAAATGGAATTTGTTTTTCCTCAAAATACGTTTTCAATACATTAAAAATTGACTCTCCGGTAGAATTTGTTATCAAAGGTCTGATAAACAAAACCTCTTCACAAAAACTACTTGTTCATCAAAAATCTAAACAAAATATTATTTAAAATACCTACCTAACATAGGCATTTAATATAGATTTATTATCACATACCAGACATTCGTCAATGTGCAAGGAAAAAACAGTTTTTCTAAATATATTTTAGGAACCTTTGACGCTTTCAGCCATTTCATCAATTCGGCGACGAATACTCAAAGGTAAATTCTAGGAACATCAAAATGGTCACACTACTTGTAAAATTTCAAATGGATTATGTCCCAACATATCTTGTAAAACAACTGCGATAGAAGGTATTTTTAACGATTCACCCGAAACATGGGTAGCATTATTTTTAGCAACGATTCGGCAACGATTCGCAACGATGCAAGTAGCCCATCTATGAAATAGGTTAAAAGTAATACTTTTTTGTGCAAGAACATGATGAGTGATTAACTTTTGAATGGTAGTAGGTTCATCAATCTTGTTTTTTTTATTTTGAAAATATTTATGCGAAGATTCGACTAGATTTGGATGTTCAGTTCTCAAATTGTGCTAATCTTGACAATTTCATTGAACTATTTTTGCAGATTATGAAAAAAGGCTTAGATTTGTCTCCACTAAAATAAAAATATAATACCATGTATCAATTTCTTTTCATGCACCATTCGAGTATTTTTGATGTACCAAAATTGGTGCACCACGGTTGAGAATCACTGGTCTGAATCAATTATGACAATCACTCTCTGTAAAAATGTCAATCTGTACTTGTGCTTTAGACTTTTTATGATCCCTATATCACATGGCTGAAGTGGGAATAAAGTCATCCATTTTCATAGTTTTAGCAAAGCTAGTAGCTTTTGTGGGTTAATATGTGACCATTAATTGGCACATTTCCCCCCTGGTTTGACCAAACCAGACGGACAAAGCAGTTTCTACGTTCTTTTCTTTGCCATGGCGTCATCTTTTGCGACTCAAATTGGTGCAATTTGATTCAGCCAATAACATAATTTCTTCTTTATTCTTCAAAATCCTTGAAACTGAGACTGAGAACAGTTGAATCCTCCTTGAATAAACAATATTTTTACCTTTAAAAGAAAGTTCAAAAACAAAATTAGATGCTAGCCAAGTAAGTAGCGTTAATTCTTTGATTGAGAAAACGAGCGAATAGACAGGCAGTTCCTTGAGATCATCAAGCCGGTCTCCAAAAGAAACTCCAGGGGTTTTGAGCCGATTATCCCACTCGTCTCGAAAGCCAGAGGGACGAAAAGGCAGGTGTTCTTCAATGAGGCATACTTTGTGATTTTTTTTGTTTCGGCATTTGCAGAGGCTGAGCAGGGCGGAAGGCAGAGTCGATGAGAGATGACGAGGAAAACGGGTCGACACAGGTGACGTCCCAAACGAGAGCGAGTTCCCCCTTGAACGGGAATAGCGTGGACCCATCGGGACGTTTTCCGTCACCACGGTCTAACCCAACCTCCAGGACCGAAGGGAATCCAGCGGCGTAGAGCGCACGCTTGACAATATCATTCAAGGCTGTCTGGGTATTCGGCCGGCACTGAGGTGACAAGAGAGGGGGTGTAGCCTAATAAACAAATGTAACAAAATGCTAGTTCACCAGATAAACTGAACAGGATTAAATGAAGGTTCCAAGAACCAATTTTTTACAATCGATTTAGTCTAATACTTAATAACTTAATAGAAAACAAAATAAAAAAGAGGCATAGTTAAATGCTAAAAAATTATTATTACTGTTACTTAACATCACGATAAAAAATGAACAAAAACAAAATTAATCTACAGCCAAAAAATAAAAAACTCAAAGCTAAATTATTTTTTTAAAAATTGTTTAAATGCGGCCGAAGTTGCCTCATGAACATCAGTTGGTCCCTTATCTTTCAACAAATCCGAATAGATTATATACTCCAAAGTCTCCGAATTAATAAAAAATTCCTTTTTAAACTAAACAATTTTTCACAAAAATATACTTTTTTCATTTCACTAGGATTTATGTAAGTAAATGTTTCTGTAAACGACTCTGTCGGTTTATTGGCGATCAATTCCTGTGTCTTTGTGCTTGTCCCGGTTATCCAAACTTGCTGGGTTTGTGGTACAGTCAACCCTCTCTAATGAACAAAATGTCCACGTCAAAACATCATGTTCACTATTGTCTATAGTGAACAAAAGGAATCAAAATAACAATAAACAATATTAAAGTATAATTACAAAGATTATTTAGAGATTTTAATCATGTAATCGTGATTTTTTGAGAATGATTAGTTTGATAATTTCTTAAAAATTTTTTGTATTTTGTATACTTTTCCTCTTTGTTCATAATCATTCTCAAGAAACCATAATTCAAGCGCCTTCGCATATTCACTAGCTTCATATAGTGTCGGAACTCTGTCAGGTCTGTATTAACGCATTTTCAAATGCTTTCTTGAAATAATTTGTAATTGTTAATTCCGACACTTCTAACCAAGCTTCATTTATGAATATCAAGCAATTCAATAGAGTGAATTTCTTCAACTTTTCCGTAACTTTTTCGTGATCTACATTGTCATCATTAGTATAAAATTCAATCAAGTGTGCACATAGGAGTTGTCTATACCTGTCTTTGAATGATTTTATTATTCCTTAATCAAGGGGTTGTAACTTCGATGTTGTATTTGGAGGGAAAAAAAAGAGTTCGATGTTACTGAACTCTAAATCACGTGAGTGTACAGTCACATTATCAAGTAGAATTAGAATTTTTCTTTTTTGCAAAATCATTTTTTTGTTCAATTCTATGAGCCATTCTGAGAAATATGTCATCCATGCTTTTTTATTTGATTTGTATTCCACTTGTAAATTATTAATTCGCCATTTTTAGAGACATGGACTTCAAAAGATATTCATTGATTGTAAATCCAAATGATCATTTTTTAACGAACCATTCAAATAGATCTCTGTCGAATGGTTGAGACTTGGGCAAGTAAATTTTCTTCTTTTTTTGGTCATCTTGAACATTAAGTATTCCTTCAGAATTTTTCAAAATTTTGTTTATGCAGCCCAGAGAAACATTAAATAAAGAGATAAATCGCGCGTGTGTAATGTCTATTTTTATGATAAAATTCGATTATTTCCTTCTTTTGAAAAAATGACAGGCGTTTTCGATTTTCCACCATGCTAACAACTGTAGAACGTGTAGTTTATTCATTTTAAAGAATTTTAAATATATATGTAAAAAATTAAATTTAATATTTTTATGTTCACAAAAAAATTTGACGTTCACTATTCTTTAATAGTGAACACAAAAATTTAAATAAATGATATTATACATTTTTAAACGTGGTATTCATTTTATAATAAATATATTAATGAGAATTACTATATTTGTTATTGTAGATTGCATTAATATGGCCTGTTCACTATAGAGGGTTCACTATAGAGAGGGTTGACTGTATCTCCAATTCCTACTAAATCTAACAACTTTGACAGCTCTAAACTACAATTCTATGCTTGTATTCAAATGGAGTTCATTTTGAGTGTTCAAATAAACATAAGTGCCAAAGTTGTGTCACTGTGTCTTCCCAACTTCAACGCGGGACCTATTTTTAACAAAAAATGTCAAAATACCATTTCTTTAATTTTTTTGCAGTAGTAACATGGTTGGAGAATCATTTCTAACATAACAAATATAAATACCAGTTCCTTCGACAAAACAGTCCTTGGATGAATCATTCCAATCCAAATTACTTAAATAATTATTTTAAATACTTGTAGGGGATTGAATCGAAATTTTCTTTGTCAAACGCTTGAAATTGTTCGGTGCCTGCTTCTTGAGATTCTTCGACTAATTTTTTTAAATTTGCTTATTTGGGTTAGAGCTTTTCATTTTTTCGGTCTTTGGTGTATTGGTCGTGAAAATTGGGGCTGTTGGTCATGAAATAAGTAGTTTTTTAACTTGTAGGAGTTCTTTCTAGTTCGTCCCGTAATTCATTGAACCATTGGCTATTATTAGTTAATGTTTATAGTGCCTTTGGTATCTTTTACCTTTTACGTTCTTGCATTTTTGGTCAGGATTCTCACTGTTCGTAGAAGGATATTATTTTAGGCTATATAATGACTAGGGCGATTTTTTTTAACCTGAAAAATAAAAATTTTAACCTAAAAACTTTAACTTTATTAACCTAAAACTAAAAAAATTAACCCAAAATTTAACTTTATAATAAACAATAAAAACACTAAAACTGTTTGTTGCACATACAAATTACATAATTTTCTCACTTTTCTTGTAGAAAATTTCGGTTGGATCTTAGAAAACTCCTTATTAGAGAGAAAGTTCTTTCAACCGAGCACGAGTTGGCTGACAATTCAGAAGTAATGCATACTGGGCAGGAGATATTTGTGAATTAGTCATTTTATTTATCTATTCTTTGATAAATTTGTTGTCATTCCCAAATTCCAACGATTCTAAACAATAATATGCCTGTTCAATTGTGAAGCGCGTAATTTCAAATTTCGTAATAATATCTACAATAGCGACATTTACTCGAAAACCTGGAATGTTTGAATAGCTTCGGATAAGGTCACATAGACTGCTCACTAACACATGGTTTCGAAGACTTTCTTTGGCTGTTCGAACTAGATATCCATCATCCGCGAATGATTCGAAAATATTTTGTACTCCGATCAGATTTTCTGAATAGTAAGTAGCGGCCTTAAGCCAACTCCCCCATCTTGTCAAATGCACACGAGGTGGAATGGCGATGTTTCTGTCTTTAAATATTCGTTTTCTTGTATTGTTCTTGTTAATTGCTGCTTGTACAGTAGCAATCATTAAATCAATTTCCGGATAGGAGGCTTTTATTTTCTCACAACAATTGTGTAATAGATGAACAGTACATGTGACATGTAATAACTTGGGGTACAGATTTTTAAGTATTTGCCAGCTAAAACTTAAAAATGAAATTTTACCTGATTTCATATAATTTGCGGCATCCGAAATTAACAAAAAGAAATATTCCCTTTGAACCAAATATAATACACAATCCTCAAGAATCATATAATTTTAACCTTATAATTTTAAATTTTAACTTTTTAACCTAATAATATTGTTTAATATGCATTTATTTATAATAAAATATAGTTAAAAAATCATTTAAATTATAATTTATTTACTATTATTAAATTTTAACTTTTTTAACTTAGTTCGCCCTAATAATGACCTACAAGATTTGACATCAGACATTTATTATTAAAAGAAACAAAATTTAACTTAAGCTAGACTATTTAATTTAGATTCTCAGTCCCGCTTATTGGAATCTTTCTCCTCCTTTTAGGAGAAGACCTTGCAACCAGTTCCTTCTCACTCCCATCTCCCAGTCAGATAGATTTTCTATTTGTCTCACATCTTTCACCCCGGCGTGTCACGGCAGCATGCCACTTCTGCAAGCTGGTAAGCAGCAGAGGCGTATTCTTCGGCAGATACTCTCACTCCATGTCTGTGTTCAACTACCATGCTTTCTAGAGTCCTTTTTAAAACGACAGATTGAATATAAGTTCTTGTGGCTTTTTCGATCGATAATTTGTCCGTATAGTTTTTGAAATATCTCGAAACAACACCGTCCCAGGTCAAGACAACCGGGATAATCTTTACCTTTGCATCATAAAGTATCGAAAGTTCGTTTGCGAGCAGATCATATTTACGAAATTTCTCGATTTCGACTTGTTTGAGGCGATCTTGTGACGTGATGCCAACTTCAATTAAGGTTATCTCTTGTTTGGTTTTGTCATACACGAAGATATCTGGTTTGTTGGATTGAACTTTAGTTTCCGTCATGATTGACATATCGACTCTGATTTCAACATTCTGCGTCGATAATATGGACTGAACAGAATGAGTCTTTAATTTGCTTCCCTCTTATTAACCGTAGGTTCGACACAATGAAGGTGAATGCACTTCACAACTTCATTGTGTCTCCGCAGATAATCACTGTTTAACATCTTCCCACACTGCGTAGCCAAATGATCAACTGTTTTTCTTGCATTTTTTTGCAGTGACTGCATAAAGATCCCATGGATGTGAAGAACAAATTCCTATCCTGCAAGAGACAGTACAATGCTTCACTCCGTGGACCATTATTTCCTTTAGATAACCACTCTGAGGATGTGGCTAGATCAACATTTTGTTCGTCCATGCATTTGAATAGAACCGAATGTAGCATTTTACAATTGATGTTCTTAAGCAATATTTTTTCTTTGAGCATCTTTGATAAATTCAACACCCAAATTCTCCATGTCGAGAATTGCATACTTGGAGGCGAGAAATCCTGCAATTGTGGCCATATGCCATTTATTTATTTGTATCACACGCAGGATTCCCGATCTCCGTAAGCATACTGTCGACTGTCTTTCTAAACTTTTCATGAACTGGAAAAGTATCAGTTCACTTCTGAAAGAGACTGAAGCAAGTCCTCTCCCAAGAGATTTCCGATTTAAATATAACCTCTCTTTATTTGCAGGTTTGAGATGGAGTCTGAGAGTCGTAAGAAGTTGTCGTATTGAGACGGTCAATACAATCAAATTCATGAGGTTCAATATTAATGAGTCCAATGTAATAATTATATAGAGAAATGGCATGTTCATTTATAGCGTGGAATAAATTTACCGCATTTAATTTCGTCTTTGAAAGCATGGTTATCCTTTCCTTTACATTTCCAAGGATAGAATCCATTACTTTACTCTTAAGAACATTACTTCCTGCATCTTCAAGTACACCCAAGTAGCGATATCCTTTGACTCCTTCCAAAGTCTCACAACAAGATAAAGATTTGACATTTGATGCAGACTTTTCTGAATTCATCTCCAAGCCAACAGTTTTAAAGAATCCATCAACAGCTTCCATCATTTTTATTACTACATCTTCTTTAAGAGCGAATATCTTTAGGTCGTCAATGAAGAACAAATGATTAGTAGAATAGGTCAACATATTTGGGTCCTGTTGATTATCTGAACCTTTGGAAACATGGCATTAAGAATCCTGCTTAGTGGGTCCATCACCATAACAAACAGTTGCGGAGATAACGAGTCTCCTTGTAAAATCCCTCGGCTCAACTTTACAGAACCAATTCTCCTTCCGTCAACATGGAGCTTTACAGTCCACATTCGTACAGTACTTTTCACAAAGTTAACTATCCATAAAGGTATCCCAGAGCACTCCAACACATGAAATAGAAAGTCGTGGTCAACAGAATCGAAAGCCTTCTTGACATCAATCCATGCAGAGTATAGCCCATTTCCATACTCTTTATTTAGGCATTGGTTAATAAGGGCCTGTTCTTTAGCACCCTGACACTGTCTCCTCGTACCAAGTTGATTGTCGGAAATTAAGCCAAATACATCCATGAACTCAGACAGTTTTCCATTAACACACTTGGTAACTAACTCATAAAGTGTCGACATGCATGTTATAGGCCGTAAATCTTTCGGGGTCTCACAATCGTTCTTTTTAGGAATTAGATATGTAATTCCAGTATAAAACCAGTTTTCTGGCATGTAATCACCGTTGATTATTTTCTTGATTTCAACACATAAAAATTCATGCAGAGATTCTAGTCTTTTAATGAAGAAATTATATATTCCGTCCACATCCCGGTGCCTTCCAGTCAGGAAGATATTTAATGATCTCCATTATGTAATTATTTGTTAAATCTGGCAACATGTCTTCACTGCCGGTTATTCTTTTACTAAATTGTCCAGTGACACGGATATTTCGCGCCTTTTGCTCCATACTTTTTCCCAGAACGACATGCACTCCTCATCGTCAAAAGAGTATGTTGTGACTTCATTACTCTTTGATAAGTTTCTGTAAAATCTTCTTCTGTTTAGTTCGAAGCAAACATTGTCCTTACGGAAGTCCTTCCTCGAGTTATATACAGCAATTTGTTTTTTTCTTAACTCTGATTAGGTCATGTAGTAAGGATTCGATTCTCGAAAGCTCTCCTTTTTTCTTCTTTTTATATCCATAACGACATAGAATATCCATCACATTTTGTTTTTCACACTGTGGCAGAGCCTGTCTTACGTAACAATTTACAAGTTCTAGTTCTGCGGATAATTTTGAGATCTTCGCCTCGGTATTTCCCAACCATGTGGTCTGTGGCTTAACTTTCTTAGTTAAGACTGAGTAGGCACACTGGGCAGCATATAAAATATCACAAATTGCATTGATATCTCGAGGTGGTTTCTTGGAATTTTCCATGTAGGCTTACGAGCCTCTCTCGGTATCGATTTAACTTCCTTAATTTGGAAATTAATCTCTTCCAGGCAATTTCTGAAATTGGAGATTTCCACTTGTTCCCTTGTTGGGAATTGTTTTGCTATTAGATCCACAGCTTCATTATTGTTACCAACTACTGGTTTGAGATTGGCCATATTTTTCAATCTGGTTAGACTCGTACTCTCAGAAAATTTCACGTTGAACTTTTCAAGGATAAAACTCCAGCCACCTCTGGGTATTCTCCCCAGTCTTTGTCTGTGGGCATGAACAGCCTGTGACACCCATTCATTCTTAGAGACACAATCGACATCCTCAATAATGACAGAAAGAGTGTGAAAGTTAGTATTGGCAACACGACTTCCAAACGTAGGGTTATTGTTTATATAAGCTCTTGTGGCATTATCCAGCCCCAGAGACATCGTTCCTACATCCACCATATCTTTTTTTATAATTTACTTCTGCAGGAGGGCCCATGGGATTCATTTTCTTCTTATCGAGAAAAACGGACATGAACAGCACCACAACAACACGTTTTTTTTTTTTTTTTGACATCAGATAAAATATATGTTAATTAATTTTTATTTAAATTAATTTGTTAATAAATCTTTTATTTGTTTAATAATTTTCTAAATTAATTCTATTTTTCTGAAAATTTAAAAATTTCTTTTTTAATATTTTTTTATATTTGGCGTATTGATATTAGCATATAATTCTGATATTTACACGATCAGAGAAAGTTGAATAAATTTTTGACCTCATTAATTTATTTTATGTAAATATTGACGTTTTAAACTTTGATAACTTCCATTATAATTCTTATTATTCAATTAATTCATTTATTTACGAAACCAAATTTAATTTAGATTAAAATATTTAATTAGGACTTTCAATCCTGATTGGTAGTCTCTCTCTCCTTTTAGGAGAAGAGTCTGCTGCTGTTCCTCTTCATTCTCTATCTCTGCGTCAGTTGTTGTGCGTCTTTTATCTTTGAATGGAATGTCCTGGCGGCATGCCATTTCTACTAGTTGATCGGTCGCAGAAGTATATTCCTCGCCAGTTATCATCATTCCATGCTTGTGTTCAATTATCATGCTCTCTAGCGTCCTTTTGAGCACAACCGATTGGATGTATGTCATTGTAGATTTTTCAATATATAGTTTATCCATATAATTTTTGAAGCATCTTGTGACAACACCATCCCAGGTCAGAACCACGGGAATAATTTTAACTTGGCATTCGTAGAGTAGTGACAGTTCATTTGCAAGGAAATCATATTTGTGAAGTTTTCAACTTCCACTTGTTTTAAGCGGTCCTGAGATGTTTTGCCCAAAAGAGTGCTCACACGTGCCACAATTTATTATGTTTTCATTAATAATTGGGTAACTAAAAATTAAGATAATTTTAATTAAAACACAATTCTACCTAGTAGCTTATAAACAGTGTAAATACCAGAGGGGATGTCTCAATGATTGTCCAGATATCTGAAATAAAGACTGCGATAACAATATTTATTTCTGTTTCATAGAGAATCGACAATTAATTTGCAAGGAGATTGTGTTTCTGAAATTTCGATAATCTAAACCGACCTGAGAGAATACCGCAAAATATATTCATACGAAATTTTGATGAAAAATACTTCTATCCTAATATTCTAAGTAATAATTTTCGAAAAGAGTAAATCAATTTTGCTAGTAATGTCCGAATTGAACTGGGGCTCGATTTGTTTAAAAATGGAAAATTCACAATTTGGTTAAAAATAACTTAAGGCCGGTTATAGACCGCAAAAATATTTCTTTGATCAATTTAATTGTGTTTTCATTAGCTGTTTTTTGATTAAAAAATAAATATAACAAAGTGATTTATGATATATTTTTAATATTCAATGAATAAAATTTTGACATTTTTACATCAGATTTGACAACGCGATATGCAAAGTTGATAATGTGGTATTCAATTCTTACATTTTTTATATCAATTTTAACAATTTTGGACCTTCTTCATTCGGAAGTTCGGCATCCTTTCCTGGCTCTGCTGCAAAACGTTCTGAAGAGTTGAAGAAAAAAAAATACTCTTCCTGGCAGACAGATATCTTTTCCAGCCGATCGCTGTGGAGACTTCTGGAGTTTGGAACAGAGAGTTTTTCGTTCATTCGAAGATTTGTGGTCTAATCTCCAAAAAAACAGGTGATCCGCGGGAGACTTCGTGGCTCTTCCAGATGATTTCGTGTGCAATTGTCCGCGGAAATTCACACGCTATCCGAGGGTCATACTAATTAATTAAAACTTTATTTGGTCTTGTATGTTATAAATTCATTAATTCATTTTAACAATACTACATTACATTTTGACTATCTGACATTCAATTATGACATTTTTATATTTTCCCGATTTGTCATTTATTTTATATTTCTTGATTCGTCGTTCTGAAACCAATTTTATGTCAAACATATAGGGTTTTCCGAGCTTAAACGTCGAAAAAGTATAGTATTTCTTTGTTGTCGACATATAGCTCTCTAAAACAGAAGTTCGCGAAAAACGTTAATTCTTACTTAGAAGCGAGAATTAACACTAACACTTGAAGTGGCAACATTAATGATTGATGTGTCAAAGTCCTGCAATTTTTCAGCACGACTTTGGATATTCTCACCTGCAAATACCGCTGTTATAATCGGACTACAAATCCATAAATTATACATAACAAAAATAATTAGTTATAATTACTCGGTGTGTCGCTATAGGGTAGATGTAAATTTCACCTCTATTTTTCGAGGTGATCTGTGCTTTCGATACAGATAGACTCCCAAGCACACAAACCCGACACAAATTATTAGAACTACGACAGGAACTGACACGAAAGTGGCACTCAATCCGCTCACTATTGGATTCCGTAAGAACAAATCTACGGAGTACAGCGTCCACAAGGAAGGATTGGGACGGAAAACAGCTTTGATGGTCAACTTCAAATAGTCGCCGGGAGACATTTGCTTAACCAAAGTCACATTCCCAGAATCGGGGTCACATCGGAAATGTCCATTCGTGTCATTAACGACAAAAAAAGTGAAGTCATATGTGAAACGTGAATTTTGTAGGAAAACATCTCCCACTTGAATGTTCGACGATTCGATGGTCGAGGATAGTCCCAGTACACTTCCTTTGTAGGAATACACAAAAACGGAAGAAAGATCAACGACTTGGACGAGACAGTGTAAATCCGCAAACAAATTCTGGGGTCCTGAGTCAGAAGCTCGGAGGTTCACGAGGAAATACCCCGTCCTGTTTATTTTTTTGCTTGTTCTCAGTCTTCCAGTACTCAAATCAATGGAGAACATGCCGTGGCTATTGCTGTAATCACTCATATTCTCCACAGACATCATTCTATACCATATCTCCCTGTCGGGTCCTATGTCCTCATCTTCTGCCAACACTCTCGCCAACTCAAGTCCCGACGGAGTATCCAACTTGATCGAAATGGCACAGTTTTTATTTCTGAAGACGGGGGGATATTCATTCAAGTCCAGTATTCTGATTGTCAAAGGATTGATCGTTTCGTTCCAAAAGAGAAAACCTATAGTGAGGTTGTCCAGTTTTTCCCTGTCGAAAATTTTCCGCGAGCCGACTTCGAAGCACCCAACTTTATTGTCTTTGCGAAACACTTGATGGCAATTAAAGTAGTCATTTAATTCTATTTCAAACGCATTATCCACTCCCAACAAGGCAACGGTGTCTAAAGGCATGTCTTCATAAATTCCCAATAATTGAGGTACTTGGTCATCTTTGGGAAATATCTATTTGAATAAAATAATTCAAACTTGAACAATGTCTTTCGACGTTTCCTCATGTGGGTACCATGTACTATATCTTGTGATATTCTCAACCCACGTGCAATACACGTACACAAATATTTTGGGAATGACATTTGAATAATCCACGAGAGTTAGATTAAACACGTTGCTTTTAACTCTTACCAGAACGACACTTTTTGTATTGGTTTTGCATTCCACGTTTAAATCATTTTCATGACAGCTTACACACAACTGAGCAATAAAGGAAGTGTTCCTTAGCACGTTGAAAATCTTGCTTTTCTGATTAGTCCATTTTAATGACAAGTTTTTTCGTTCAACAGTCTCAATCTGCACTTGATAGGACGTAATTTGCCCTCTTGTGTTATCCACTAACACATTTAGCTGGTCTTTGATTATTTTTTCATCATCATTCTTTATTATTGTTCCATATGTGTCAATAGAGTATTTGTTCCCCTCTAATTTGTACACGTGCTGTATGTAGTCCTTAGTGGGCCCTACATTGAGTAGTGGGGTCCCTTTATTGGCCGAGTGACTGAAGACCACGTCGTAGAACTGAGTAGTGGCTTTGTAGGAGTCGCCAAAGGTGATAAAAACGTCCATAAATGACCAAAAAACGATTTTTTGATCGTCAAATACCAATAGTCGCAGTTTGACCGACTTTTGAGCGTTGGCTGAGTGAGATATGAGGACTGGGGACGACCTATTTTCCGTGAGTGAGAAAGGTCCTTTTCCCAACAGCTCATACCGTTGAATGGCGTTGATCCCCAAGTCTCTGTCCTCAGCCTTAGGTAAGTGGAGAATAAATCCTGGGAAATTGAGGGAAGCATAATAGTCCGCCAGCTCGGGAATTTTGGGGGATTGTCGTTAATGTCAATGACCTTCAGTTTAATAATATCGTAGATAGTCGCCAATGAGACTTTTTTGAGAGTGAGGTTGATGTTGATGATTCTTCCCGGGATGCTATCGGAGTCAATTCTCTGTGTCACCTAAGCAGTGAGTCTTCAGAAATGACAACCTTAATATCCCCCGATAAGTCAATAGATAACATGTTTTTGTCGAAACTGAGGGAGTTGTACGATCTGCATGAAATCTTTGAGAGAAGACAGTAGTTGCCAATGAATGTCCCCACGGGTGTTTCTTCGTAGACAGAGAGGTCCGTTGCCGTGGACAGTGAGAGGAATAGAAGGAGTATAGTCTATCTATTAATCTAGATAATAACCATTATATGATTATTTTCCTAAGTCGATTTCTGTTTATATACTTTTTTGTGACGTCACACGAAAGGGATACATTATATTCAAATTATCCTCTGTTTTGATAAATTGGATTAGATTTGCCTATCTCATTTTTAGTTGTGGAATTTTAGTAAATATATTCCCATAATGGCCGAGAGTGACGTTGACTGCATAAACCAAAATCAAGAAAATGTAAATTCTCCTTTAAAAATCAAAGTGAATTTAATTTGCGAAGCTTTATCCAATGATTCGTATCAAAGTCAAATTTTTAAACAATATTAGGATAATCAATTTATATTATAAATAATTTTTTAATCAAAGAAAGATAACTACTTGTGTATCTATGATCTAACATTTATAAGATGTTGTTTCATTCAATATCTATTTAAAAATTTATTTGATTTAAGCGGTTTCGACAATAAACTTGTGCAAATCAGAGCCAATAGTCAATCTATTCTAATAGTTATCAATTGCCTGTACTGTGTATGTAAATTTCACTTGGCTATATAAAGTCACCACATATTACTAAAAGAACAAATAGTTTATTTGAACGGTTATTATCCAATGTTTCATTGAAAGGTTAAATAATATTTCATTCATATTTTCTCTTTCAGCTGTTTCAGAACATTTTCAAACATCTTCCCGATCATTCTTCTTAAACGCAAAACATAACCTCTTTTTATTCCCCGCAACAGCCTATACTAAAAGTAATCCCCGACTCTCGACAATTGTGATGAGCAGGTCAACTCTTGTCTCACTGCGTTTCTCGATATGTAGTCTGTCAAATTTCAGTTGACAATAATATCAATGCTCTGTCGGATTACTCGCTGTATAAACCTGGTCAAGACTGCCACAAAAAGACAAAATGGCAGTCGACTGCAACCCTGTGACTCGAATAAAATCTACTGGCAATGGATACATTCAACTGACTTGAAAAGTGCACTTTGACTTCCTGCTGAGTCACCATCCACTCGAAACAACGGAAAATTACGTCGAACGTAAACAAGCATATTTAATAGACATTGATATTTAATAAACGGAGACCCGACTAATTGGCAAGATAATGCAGAACATGACAATGTGTTATGTCCGGATCCGTGAAAGTTTGGACTGAATCCTTCTTGCTCATCTTATCGAAGTCATTTTCCATATGAATATGAGGATAAACAGCACGCAACAATAGAAAAAGAAAAAATTATTTATTCATTTAATATTCAAATTTGTCTAAGAACGTGGAGCCTTAGTTGCCAAATACAGTTTACCCTATATTGCTCGCCAGTTTTTTTGGGAAAATGGCATTTTTACGATGTAGTTTCTTTTAATGTTTAAATTATTCGCAAAAGCTGCTCGTAACCTAGCTGCTTCCTCTTTGTCCACCGCAATTGACGACGCTCTGGCCTCCAACAGGGAATATCATTGGCTTAAGTTGTTCTGCTTTGCCTCTTCCGTCTTAGACTTTCTCACATCCAGTAACAAAACCTCCCCATCGTTTGCTTCGACCGTCAAACATGAACTGTTGACGGGAACTGTTTTTCTCGTCGATGGCTCCAGGCCTATCTCGCCAACTCAGAACCTCCTTTCGGCTGAACCTGCCCAAATTTGACTGCACCCCCGTATGATGACGACTACCTTTACAGAAAAGTAAATTGCAAAATCATGGACGGCGATGTTCGCCTGAGTGGTATACTTGGGAGTAATGTCTCCCCTGTAAGGACAGTCCTCTGAGTAGTATACTTGGGAGTAATGTCTCCCCTGTAAAGACAGTCCTCTGAGTAGTTTACTTGGGAGTAATGTCTCCCCTGTAAGGACAGTCCTTTGAGTAGTATACTTGGGAGTAATGTCCACCCTGTAAGGACAGTCCTCTGAGTAGTATGCTTGGGAGTAATGTCCCCCCTGTAAGGACAGTCCTCTGAGTAGTTTACTTGGCAGTAATGTCCCCCCTGTAAGGACAGTCCTCTGAGTAGTATACTTGGCAGTAATGTCCCCCCTGTAAAGACAGTCCTCTGAGTAGTATACTTGGGAGTAATGTCCCCACTGTAAGGACAGTCCTCTGAGTAGTATACTTGGGAGTAATGTCCCCCCTGTAAGGACAGTCCTCTGAGTAGTATACTTGGGACTAATGTCCCCCCTGTAAGGACAGTCCTTTAAGTAGTATACTTGGGAGTAATGTCCCCCCTGTAAGGACAGTCCTCTGAGTAGTATACTTGGGAGTAATGTCCCCCCTGTAAGGACAGTCCTTTAAGTAGTATACTTGGGAGTAATGTCTCCCCTGTAAAGACAGTCCTCTGAGTAGTTTACTTGGGAGTAATGTCTCCCCTGTAAGGACAGTCCTTTGAGTAGTATACTTGGGAGTAATGTCCACCTGTAAGGACAGACCCTCTGAGTAGTATGCTTGGGAGTAATGTCCCCCCTGTAAGGACAGTCCTCTGAGTAGTTTACTTGGCAGTAATGTCCCCCCTGTAAGGACAGTCCTCTGAGTAGTATACTTGGCAGTAATGTCCCCCCTGTAAGGACAGTCCTCTGAGTAGTATACTTGGGAGTAATGTCCCCCCTGTAAGGACAGTCCTTTAAGTAGTATACTTGGGAGTAATGTCTCCCCTGTAAAGACAGTCCTCTGAGTAGTTTACTTGGGAGTAATGTCTCCCCTGTAAGGACAGACCTCTGAGTAGTATGCTTGGGAGTAATGTCCCCCCTGTAAGGACAGTCCTCTGAGTAGTTTACTTGGCAGTAATGTCCCCCCTGTAAGGACAGTCCTCTGAGTAGTTTACTTGGCAGTAATGTCCCCCTGTAAGGACAGTCCTTTAAGTAGTATACTTGGGAGTAATGTCCCCCTGTAAGGACAGTCCTCTGAGTAGTTTACTTGGCAGTAATGTCCCCCTGTAAGGACAGTCCTCTGAGTAGTATACTTGGGAGTAATGTCCCCCCTGTAAGGACAGTCCTTTAAGTAGTATACTTGGGAGTAATGTCTCCCCTGTAAAGACAGTCCTCTGAGTAGTTTACTTGGGAGTAATGTCCACCCTGTAAGGACAGACCTCTGAGTAGTATGCTTGGGAGTAATGTCCCCCCTGTAAGGACAGTCCTCTGAGTAGTTTACTTGGCAGTAATGTCCCCCCTGTAAGGACAGTCCTCTGAGTAGTTTACTTGGCAGTAATGTCCCCCCTGTAAGGACAGTCCTCTGAGTAGTATACTTGGGAGTAATGTCCCCCTGTAAGGACAGTCCTTTAAGTAGTATACTTGGGAGTAATGTCTCCCCTGTAAAGACAGTCCTCTGAGTAGTTTACTTGGGAGTAATGTCTCCCCTGTAAGGACAGTCCTTTGAGTAGTATACTTGGGAGTAATGTCCACCCTGTAAGGACAGACCTCTGAGTAGTATGCTTGGGAGTAATGTCCCCCCTGTAAGGACAGTCCTCTGAGTAGTTTACTTGGCAGTAATGTCCCCCCTGTAAGGACAGTCCTCTGAGTAGTATACTTGGCAGTAATGTCCCCCCTGTAAGGACAGTCCTCTGAGTAGTATACTTGGGAGTAATGTCCCCACTGTAAGGACAGTCCTCTGAGTAGTATACTTGGGAGTAATGTCCCCCCTGTAAGGACAGTCCTCTGAGTAGTATACTTGGGAGTAATGTCCCCACTGTAAGGACAGTCCTCTGAGTAGTATACTTGGGAGTAATGTCCCCCCTGTAAGGACAGTCCTCTGAGTAGTATACTTGGGAGTAATGTCCCCCCTGTAACGACAGTCCTCTGAGTAGTATACTTGGGAGTAATGTCTCCCCTGTAAGGACAGTCCTTTGAGTAGTATACTTGGGAGTAATGTCCCCCCTGTAAGGACAGTCCTTTGAGTAGTATACTTGGGAGCTGAACCTCAACTTCACCTACTGACCTACTGACCCCAATATGTTTTAACCTACTGACCCCAACTTCACCTACTGACCTACTGACCCCAATATGGTTTTAACCTACTGACACCAACTTCACCTACTGACCTACTGACCCCAATATGCTTTTAACCTACTGACCCCAACTTCACCTACTGACCTACTGACCCCAATATGGTTTTAACCTACTGACACCAACTTCACCTACTGACCTACTGACTCCAATATGCTTTTAACCTACTGACCCCAACTTCACCTACTGACCTACTGACCCCAATATGGTTTTAACCTACTGACACCAACTTCACCTACTGACCTACTGACCCCTATATGCTTTTAACCTACTGACACCAACTTCACCTACTGACCTACTGACCCCAATATGCTTTTAACCTACTGACCCCAACTTCACCTACTGACCTACTGACCCCAATATGGTTTTAACCTACTGACACCAACTTCACCTACTGACCTACTGACCCCAATATGCTTTTAACCTACTGACCCCAATATGCCTTTTACCTACTGACACCAACTTCACCTACTGACCTACTGACCCCAATATGTTTTTAACCTACTGACACCTACTTCACCTAGTGACCTACTGACCCCAATATGTTTTTAACCTACTGACACCTACTTCAAATACTGACCTACTGACCCCAATATGGTTTTAACCTACTGAAACAAACTTCACCTACTGACCTACTGACCCCAATATGGTTTTAACCTACTGAAACAAACTTCACCTACTGACTCCAATATGGTTTTAACCTACTGACACCAACTTCACCTACTGACCTACTGACCCCAATATGGTTTTAACCTACTGACACCAACTTCACCTACTGACCTACTGACCCCAATATGGTTTTAACCTACTGACCCCAACTTCACCTACTGACCTACTGACCCCAATATGGTTTTAACCTACTGACACCAACTTCACCTACTGACCTACTGACCCCAATATGGTTTTAACCTACTTACCCCAACTTCACCTACTGACCTACTGACCCCAATATGCTTTTAACCTACTGACCCCAATAAAAAAAAATTTTATGCATTTTGGTTAAAATGAACAACTACGATGTCCTCGACTTACATGATGAAAACCTTAAAACCTTCCCCCAAAAAAAATTAAAAAAATTTTTTCTGTATTTTGGTTAAAATGAACAACTACGATGTCCTCGACTTACATGATGAGGTCCTTAAAACCTTCCCCCAAAAAAAATTAAAAAAATTTTCTGCATTTTGGTTAAAATGAACAACTACGATGTCCTCGACATTCATGATGAGGTCCTTAAAACCTCCCCGCAAAAAAATTAAAAAAAAATTTTCTGCATTTTGGTTAAAATGAACAACTACAATGTCCTTGACTTACATGATGAGGTCCTTAAAACCCTCCCCTCAAAAAAAAATTAAAAAAATTTTCTGCATTTTGGTTAAAATGAACAACTACGATGTCCTCGACTTACATGATGAGGTCCTTAAAACTTTCCCTTCAATAAAAAATTAAAAAGAAATTTTCTTCATTTTGGTTAAAATGAACAACTACGATGTCCTCGACTTACATGATGAGGTCCTTAAAACCCTCCCCTCAAAAAAAATTAAAAAAAAATTTTCTGCATTTTGGTTAAAATGAACAACTACGATGTCCTCGACTTACATGATAAGGTCCTTAAAACCTTCCTCCAAAAAAAAATTAAAAAAATTTTTTTGCATTTTGGTTAAAATGAACAACTACGACGTCCTCGACTTACATGATGAGGTCCTTAAAACCTTTCCGCCAAAAAATCAAAAAATTATTAGTATACTTGGGAGTAATGTCCCCCCTGTGAGGACAGTCCTCTGAGTAGTATACTTGGGAGTAATGTCCCCCCTGTAACGACAGTCCTCTGAGTAGTATACTTGGCAGTAATGTCCCCCCTGTAAGGACAGTCCTCTGAGTAGTATACTTGGGAGTAATGTCCCCCCTGTAAGGACAGTCCTCTGAGTAGTATACTTGGGAGTAATGTCTCCCCTGTAAAAACAGTCCTCTGAGTAGTTTACTTGGGAGTAATGTCCCCCCTGTAAGGACAGTCCTCTGAGTAGTATAGTTGGGAGTAATGTCTCCCCTGTAAGGACAGTCCTCTGAGTAGTATACTTGGGAGTAATGTCCCCCCTGTAAGGACAGTCCTCTGAGTAGTATAGTTGGGAGTAATGTCCCCACTGTAAGGACAGTCCTCTGAGTAGTATACTTGGGAGTAATGTCCCCCTGTAAGGACAGTCCTCTGAGTAGTATACTTGGGAGTAATGTCCCCCCGTAAGGACAGTCCTCTGAGTAGTATACTCGGGAGTAATGTCCCCCCTGTAAGGACAGTCCTCTGAGTAGTATACTTGGGAGTAATGTCCCCCCTGTAAGGACAGTCCTCTGAGTAGTATACTTGGGAGTAATGTCTCCCCTGTAAGGACAGTCCTCTGAGTAGTATACTTGGGAGTAATGTCGCCCCTGTAGTGAAATTTTTTGACATTCGGTTATGGAAATGGTCACAAATTCGATCAAAGTTGGTTGATTGTTTACAGGATGTGGCCAAATATATTCGAGAGTAAAGATGGGCATGTAAATTGTCCAACAAATTGATTTAAAATTTAATTTTTTGTTCAACGTGACATCAAAATCAACGTGTATTGCAAGAATATTATTAAAATATCGAACAGTAAAAATCAAACAATTAATTATATTTCCTCGATTATGCACTTCTGCTCGAGTTTAGACAAGTTTGTTCTTTTAAACGATTTCTCATTATTTGCCCTTTTCGAATTATCACGTTTCTTGAAATTATAAAATCTTGCCGTCATTCACTGCATTTTTCGTTTAATTTAAAATGAGATATTTTATGCTCTCTAATGTCTTTCTTAAAACCAAGTGTCTGTGGAATGTTAATTGATTTACAAAAATTCATTCTTCGAAGAAAAGAGTGACCTACATTGTAAGAGATTCAAAAATTTATAAGAATAAAGTGATTAGAAGTGCTTTTAATTCCGCGGGATTCCCGTCTATCCTGGAACCGGTTGGTGTCTTTCGGGCTGATGAAAAATCGAGCCACACACTTGTCATGGAAATTCTACGCTCTTTTTCTGAATTTTCCTTGGACACAAATGTGACGCATTTCAGCGAAGTCTGGAGGGAACAAGGTCTTGACTTTCCAGAAAATCGAATGTCTCAACGAGCCTGGAATCGAATTAGATGCAAGCAAACTTTCAATCTGCTGCTCGAGTAGTCCAACCAGCACCGCCGCGCTTGCCTTCTTTCGGCAGCATCCCCAGCTAGTTGAGCTTGGCTTTGTGCATTCCCGAACGGACTCTCCTCAACGATGAATTAATAAGGATCGGAATCTCTCTCGGGGTAAGGCAATATGTCTCTCACGTTTGTCGTTGTGACTGCACTGTTGACTCTTTTGGTCTGCATTCTTTATTGTGCAGGAGGAATGCCGGACGTTTTCCGAGGCACTTTGCTATGAATGACATCATACGTCCTGACGGGATGACCCTTTTCCTTTTTGAAGGCGGAAAAGGTCTCGTATCGGATGCAACCTGCTGGGACACTTTTTCTACTTCACATTTAATTTCATGTGCTCTGGAGGCTAAATCTGCTTCTAAGAAGGCTGAAGATTTAAAGCTATCCAAATATTCTGTCCTTTCGGAGAAGTTTTCCGTGGTGCTGATAGCGGCGGAGACGTCGGGTGCTCTTGGTTCAAAGACTGAAAAGTTCCTCCGCAAGCTTGGAGCAAAAATCTCAATGCGCACTCACGATCCTCGGGAGGTGGAGTGGCTAATGCAACTGTTCTCGATCGCCGTTATCCGGGGAAACAGTTTGGCAATCCGCCAGGCTGCTGGCCTTTCCTTCGATTAATCGATCTTAATTAATTTAATATCATGTATAAATTGATATTAAAGAATTTGTAGAATTAACACAGTAATTCATGAAATGCCAAATAATTTAAAAATATTTAATAAGGTATCATTAGACGGAAAACCGGCCGTGTGGCGCAATGGATAATGCACCCGACTACGGATCGGGAGATTCTGGGTTCGAGTCCCACCATGGTCGTTTTAACTCTGGTCCCTCAACGTTTCGCCCACCGTTATCCAGGCCTGTGGTGAAAACATTTTTTCCGGCCATGTGTTTTTATCAAACAGTATTGTTCTATAGCAATCCTGTAGATTTAATTTTTTAGACCTGAATTTTCTGTTTAGCAATCAAATAGTTCGGAAAATTTTTCAAAATATTACTGATAAAATAAAATTCACTTAATGGCATATTCAAGAAAATATAATCTGCTCGTAGACAGAAAAGATACAATTTCTGTTAAAACTTAATGTTTACAATAAATACCAGACTGATAAGTCATTTTGCTACATTTACAGCAAGAGTCTCAAATACGTTAAAAGTCAGAATTTCAAAACCTAAAATCTGTTCTGACTCTTCCGTCCTGTTCATAGCTAAGTAAACAAACACTAACATAATCCATTTTATTTCTGCATGTAAATTATGTCCATACTTAATTTAGATACTTACTTTGAAAGTAGCCTGACAACCAATCCTCGAATGAATGAATATACGCAAAACTGTCTACCTAATCTCTTACAATACTTGAAATCAATTAATAATTCTTATGTGAAATTATCTATTTAGAAAATGTCATTTATTTCTAAAATTAACAATTTCAGAACATGGCCATTCAAAACAAAACAAAGAGCTGACATTATTCGAATTAGTATTCGCAACAATATAAAAGATTTATTTTGTTTAATTAACAATTCCAGGGGTGTGGATTATCACGCAGAAGTATGGTTTTGACTAGTTGAACCTTGCTATCCATTTTCTTGTTGTAAATCCTCATAAAACGCTCTTTGCCGATTCTGTTACGTTGATTGCAGGTCGCTCAGTAAAAAGATTGCGTTTGAATTCTTTATCTATTTTTTCTTTTGATAGAATTCTAAAAACAATCAAGGAAGGGTACTTTTGAAGAGTGCTGTATGCCTCATTTAAATCTCCATTGCAAAATACTGTTCTTGACACATATTTTGACTTCTCCACTACTCCCATAAAGACAGCACACGAAAAACAGTATTTTATTTAAAAATTGAATTGCATTTAGTTATTAAATTTATAAATTTCTATTTGTAGATATCCAGCGTATTTCATGTGTTTTCTCCTGGCCCGTTCAGATGGGATCCAACTTTTCAAATTGATGATTTCATGTTTTAGTTGAAATAAAAGTTAACCAGGGGATATATTATTCCCATATCAAAGGGACAAATTGTTGCCTCCATATATTTGTAGGAGTCTGCTTTTCTCGACCGATTCGAATGTTTTTGATATCTCGATCCCCAAAAGTTGACAGGCGGAGTATCGGACGGTCGCGCATCTCATTTGTGTGGCTACACAACGTCGATCTTCCTTTGTGAAAAACCACCTTGGTACGGCGGAAAGTACAAATAATGTGAATTAGTATCTTTTCAAGTCTTTTCTCAAGATTAAGGGTGTCCTTTCTTATTCATAGGATTACCAGTTGTCCCCCTTCAGTCCTTCAATATTTATTCAAGTTGTCGAGTTACGTTCAGATAATTAAAAAAGCGATCTAAGCTTTTATAAACTATAATTTTTTTGATAAGATTTGAAAATTATCAAATTTAAGTTGTTTATTAAAACTAAATAAAATTTTTTGTTGTAATGAGTTTAAAGGAATTTTTAATAAAACGACAAAGTTGATCAAATCCTCAATTCCCGACCACGTCCATTTCATTGTCGGGAATGAATCATGCGATTTGGATTCTGTCGTGTCCGCAATAGGATTGGCCTACTACTACCATTTCGCTTTTCCAGAATGGACCTGCATTCCTGTTTGTAATACTCACCGTAAAGAATTACCGACGAAAACAGAAGTGGTGTATTTATTCCGCAAAATGGGCATACACGACTCTCTGTTGGTGTGCTTTGATGACTTGAATTTCCCTTTCTCCACAAATCCTCAATTCACAAGGTTGTCTTTGGTAGACCACAATTTTCCCGTCGGATTCTCAAAACGACTTTCTGGATGTTTATTTTCAGTAGTCGACCATCACCAAATCACCGACGAGTCTTCACTCAGTCTAATCCCCGACCACGTTTTCATTCATAAAGTGGGGTCCTGTTCGACATTGGTAGCCGAAAAAGTGCTCACTCTGACACCATTCGACACAATTTTAGCCCAGTTGTTATATGGTTGGTCTTGTCAGCTAATTTAGACACAATCTTGCTTGATTGCGCATTCACTGACCATAAAACGTGTTCTAAGGGTACTCCTAGAGATCTGGAGATGATTAATACTCTGAAGATCTGCTTGGTAGGGATCCGAAGGAGAGGCATCTCATATCCCGAGAATTATGGTCTGCTAGGAGCGACCTGTCAAGTAATCAAAATACTTATTAGATTTAACTTTCGAACAAATACTCAGGAAAGACATGAAGGAAATTCAGCCAAACCCGAACCGTCCTTCAACACAAATTGCATCAGTCCCCCTCAAACTCGATGTTGGCTTTCATTTATATTAGCTAGGAGTTGATTAGAATGGTTCCGGAATTGGATCAGGAGATTGAGAATTATTCAAAAAGCAACAATTTGGACTTTTTAATAATTCTGACTTGGTTTTGGATGACTCAGGCTTCGAACGAGGAATAGTCGTACACCACAGTTGTTTGATGCGTATGAATGAGGAAAGGGTGGTGATGTTTATTTTGCAGTTCGTTGACCGTCTTTGTAGTCGAATCAATCTTGGTCTGTCGATGAAATTCCCCACTTGTCTTGTTTTTAGACAAGAAGATCAGTCTAGTTCCAGAAAAGTGCTTTCTCCTGTATTTTATGACATAATTCAATCTTTGAATTAATAAATTTCATTTTTGTTTACATAATGGTAAACTCGAACGACAAAAGAGGACTAATAAGTACTGAACAAATCGATATTAATTGATAACGAGTGATTAGTAAATAAGTCCTGCTAGTAAATTTGATACTTATTGTAGTATTGAACAAGCAATGTCTTCAACTCTTCTTGTCCCTGGGAGTCGAGGTTAACCAGAGGAGCTCGGACAGTCCCCGTAAAGTCCAATCACATCCAAGGCAAAGTTCTCTAGGTGTTTGTGACGTGGTGTTCTTGTGAGCAAAATAAAAGAAAAATACTAATAACAATTTCACAATGAATTATTCAAAATCCAAGAAGAATTTTAAATCCCCGAATATCCAGGCTTCTGTGCCATCAATCTCGGCTTCTGTGCGCTCTATTTCGGCCTCTGTGCCTTCTATCTCGACCTCTGTACCATCTATCTCGGCCTCCGTGCCATCTATCCCGGCCTCCGTGCCATCTATCCCGGCCTCCGTGCCATCTGTATGCCTGAGTATTGTACTATCAATACACAACTCAGAGCTCGATTCTATTGAGATAGCAAACACACTTTGTGGTTGTGAAATCGCTTGTAAGGCTCGAGTGACACGTCGTCACTCGGGCGACTACGTTTTGGATTTCAAAAGTAAAGAGGATCTTTCGGCCTTTGTTGACTACTGTAAGTATACCCAGCCCTTTGGACCAAATGGCCACAAAATCGAGGAGGCAAAGCCACGTGCGTCCGCGATAATGCTTAGGAACCTCCCGAACTGGGTTGGAACCGAGGAACTTGTAAAGTATCTGGGTAAACTAATCTCTCCGGGGTTTTTGGTTGAGAGATTTTTCCGAAATGGAAGTCCACTTCCTCTGGCTAAAGTGACCATCCCCTCTAGGGGTGAAGCAGCCTCTCTCATACGAATGGGGTTGAAAATTGGTTTCCGCGAAATTTTCTGTAGTTGGTACAAGCAACCAGACACGCAATGTTTCCGCTGCCAGCGTTTCGGACATATCTCACGGTTCTGTAAAGAAAAAGTGAGATGTCTCATTTGTGAGGGCCCACATACCCGTTCGGAATGTCCTCTGACTGGAAACTACCCTACCAAGTGCATAAACTGTGGATCCTCAACACACATGGCCAACTATGGAGGATGTCCTGTTGTCAAGGAGCTTCTTAAAAAGAGATTACCTCGGAAAACTACAGATCAGTCTACTAAACTGAAATTTGATACATCTCCCGCAATGAAAATACAAGGAAAAACGATCAAAACTGAAACAGGAAACGTGAAAGTACAAAATACCTGGAAAGGATGGAACTTTAATAAAAGTACAAAATTCGTGGATGCTGAGGTTCAGACTGACGATATCTCTGAATCCATGTCAAACACTTTGAAAACTGCGACACCCACTATATCTACGCAAAAACAAAATTAAAGTTGGAACAAGGCGTAAACACAACCGAATATATGACTCAACCCAAAAAGAGGCATGAAACTCGGGGACACTTCCAAATCAAACCCGGGACAACCACCATGCAACATACAGGTGGCAGATAAAAGACAAATGCAATTGAACATTTAAAAGCAAAACTGGAGGACCTCCATCTTAAATCGAAAACGACGACTAAAAAAACGTTTAAAAATTTACTGGAACTGGTGGCGCTCGTTATGGAGGACAGTCACCAAAACTTGACGAGATGAGCGTTTTTACGCTTATCAACGCCCGGTCAATTCGGAAACGGGCTACGGAGCTAACCTACTTGGTTAGCTCGGTAAACATGGACATATTGGTTGTTAATGAAACGAAGCTTAAGGGAAATCAGCATCATAAAATCCATGGTTTTCAGTCGATTGATATCCCATGGCGACCTGACGCAGTGGCTGGCACTGGGACATCCATATATTATAAAGACAATCTGATGGTGAGGGACTTGAAAATCGTCGAACAAAATTTGTGCGAACTGATTACATTGAAACTACTAACATCCCTTGGATGGATATCTGTCGGAGCTATGTACTCCAAAGCAATGAAGAATTATCAAAATCTTATTGAAGAATTTTTCCAGAACAATGATAGAGGAATTCTAATAGGAGACCTTAACGCAAAACACACATCGTACGGATGTGCCAACACAAATTCGGACGGTAATATACTCCTCAGATTATCGGAGAACTGCGGTTTTAGTGTTTTGACCTCACGAGAACCAAACCACTTCTCTTGTTATGGAGAGGATTGTATTGGAGTTTTCCTCGTATCGGCAGATCTTGTTCATCAATGCAGCATACCAAGGATTGAGATAAACATTGGTAGTGATCACCTACCTCAATCCTTGTGTATGCGAACATCATCTACGATATGCGAAGATCTGTTTATCGGATACGATACGTCTCGGACAATCTGGTCGGACCTTGAGGTATCAATGAAAAAGCATTTGACACCGTATCCAATACAAAACATCTCTTCGAATATACAAATTGAAAAACTTGATAAAATTCTCAGAGAAGCTATACTGGACTTTCTCCGAAAATCTTCAATCAGGAAATACATCATGTCAAATACTAACAGAAAAACCCGGATTGACGAATCTTTGGGAAAACTTATAAAATGGAAGGGAAACCTTGAAAAGAAGCTAAGACGATGCAGTGACCCCATAGATCGTATTCGTCTTCGGATAAGATTCGTACCGTGAAAATAGAGATAAATGATGTCGCAAAAAAACATTCAGACCTTGCTTGGAAGAGTCAATGCTCGAAACTGAATAAGAAAAACCCTCATTTTTGGAAGGTTTTCAACAGACTGAGTAATATGGAGAACAAAGGAGAAGAGATCCGACTAAAAACAACTGAAGGAATAGATATCCCGCTCGATGAAGTTCCCTCACATCTGCGAAGTCAACTGGCAAAAGTTCAAGAGGTGGATCCGATCGACATGGTTCCGAAAGAAGTTATATGTGAGGCTCAGAGAAGTCTAAGAGCTAATTTGAGTCATACGGGACCACTGTGCAGAGACATAACGTTGGAAGAAACGTATGCCGCAATTATGAGCTGCAAGAATAATGCACCCGGCCATGACTACATTCCAATTTCTGTATTCAAACATGCTCCAAATATTCTCCTACGATACTTGACCGCACTATACAATGCAAGCTGGAGACTTGGATACGTACCGGACTCTTGGAAAAAGTCAATCGTACGTATGATTCCAAAGCCTGGAAAAATAAAGGACCATGCAGAGAACTATAGGCCGATAAGCCTAATATGCTCCGTCTCTAAAATTATGGAACGGATTGTCTTCACAAGACTTTCGAACTTCGTAGAGGAATCAGGTGCACTTGCAGTAGAGCAGTGGGGATTCCGACGAAAAAGATCCTGTGGTGATTGTTTCGGAGAACTCGAGAAAGTCATCTCGCTTAGTCTTGCTAATAATACAGCGACTATTGCTATCTGCCTCGATGTCTCAAAAGCTTTTGACAGCGTATGGCACCTGGGCCTCTTGGAAAGTGTCGCCAAGAGCAAACCCGGGTCTAAAACGGTCAATTGGCTGAAGAGCTATTTATCAATGAGAAGGTCATACATACGATGCGGAAACCGTTTGTCGGAATCTGTCGATCTCAAAAGAGGGGTACCTCAAGGCTCGGTCTTGAGCCCCCTGCTTTTTAATATTTACGTTGCTGATGATTCCAAAACCGAAAGATCCTACCAGTCGTCTCATGATCTACGCGGACGACATATTAATAACGGATGCTTCGTGGAGAAAAGAAACATCTCGTGGAGGAAGTTAAAAGGATACGTGACAAGAGTGGAAGAATGGTGCATATCAAAAGGACTGACGCTTGCAAAAGAAAAGTGCACCGCCACTTGGATTGCAAAACAGGGAGCAAAACGAAAACCGCCGAGAAACCTCTATGGGTTTACAGTAACGGAGAACCTGAAATACCTTGGGGTTGAAGTTGGATCCAAGGGTTCTTACTTCAGATACATCGACTCGAGGAGAAGGAAATGCGCTCAAATTCTCAGGAGCATAATTCACTTCCACCTTCCCCGGAAACGTTTTTATATGTTTATAAAACGTGCGTCGAACCATTGCTTACCTACGGGTTCGAGGGATGGTATCCTACTGCTGAAAGGGATGGCATTATCGCTAAGCTCGAAAAGACGAGGCGATATGCCATCAAATTGGCAAATGGACTCCAGTTGGACCAACCCATCCCTCAAGTGATGGAAGACGCGACGGAAACGGTTGGAAGTGTTCTTGAGAGAGCCTTTTCTTCTCGAATTAAATATTAAAAAAAAAAAAAAAAAAAGAGGGAAACAACGAAGAAGAGGCATACGTTGTCTCATTAACTTTCTCCCTCTTTTTTCGGCTTTTCCGTTAATAAAAATTCATTCATTCATTCATTCATCCAAGGCAAACTTATACCCGGCAGAACAAGATTTTTTTTGCAACCTTCATGACTGAGCAATAATAGAACGAGGTGATTGAGTGGAAGAAAGCTCTGCTGCAACTCAAGAGCTTCCTGGAAGGACGATGACTGGAGGAGGGAGTACAACCTGCAGGCTGATCGAGGGAGTACTCCCGCCAACGAACTGATGCAGTATTTGGCTCCTGTGGGTAAAGAAAAAAGTGTACCCGCAACGTAGGCAGGTAGAAGAAGGGAGGCGGAGCCCATAAAGACATTAAACTCATAGTTTTTAGTTAGAGAGACGACTTGTGATATTTTGATGATCTGAGATTATAAAATGAGACTCACATCTCCGCCGCTCTCTTGCAATCCGATTATATTTGGGTGTTGAGCCATTTCGGCAATGATTTGTGAGTCCATATCGATGCCCGTGAATTGAGTAATGTTGTACATAATGACGGGGAGGGGCGAGGCGTCGGCCACCTGAATAAATTACAGCACTCTCACCTCGTTGAAGTACAAACGAAATGAGTCAGTATTCATTTGTGGTTTGTAGTAGTATGGGGGTTTCACCAGCACTGCATCCACCCCACAGTCCGCCAGTTGGTTTATTTGCTCGATCGTTGCCCTCGGGGCTGCAGTTATACTTAACGGATGTACTTTCATATCCAGCTCCCGAAATCAATACTTTGCTACTATTCAAAGCTTTTCTGGCAGTGCTCACTACTTGGATACGTTCGGATGGACTCAGTAGAGGGTATTCTCCGTTCGATCCGATCATGGTTATTCCATTATGTCAGTCTCGTTCCACTTGCCAATATTCTCGGTCAGTTTTTGGGTGATAACATTGCCTTTATCGTCGAATGGGGTTGGGATAGGCGGAATGATCCCTCTTATTTTGCTTATATATCTTCGTGAAGCCATCGATGTGTGAATAATACTACTCAAAGATCGTGCCACTCCGATTTGTGGTTTGATATTTAATTGATGTACTTTTATATTTTTTTTTTTTAATTTTGTTATTTATTAAATAAATTAATCATTATTTAAAGCTAATAATATTTCATACTATCTACAACTTTATTTTCATAAATAAATACTGGTGGCATCGTGAAAGTGCTTATAATAATAATAAATAAACTACTCTTATAAAAATTTCAAGTAATCTTATTCATGGTTTATCGAGTGTTCACAATTAAGTAATATTCTACATTATCCGCTTTAAAATTCTTATCTTTGGTGTTAGAATAAAAATAATCGTTCCACTTCGTACGATGTAGCCTGACATTTATCAACAAAGAATAATCTATAGACGTAAAATAACAGAATAATTAACTTTATGTTCTATCTCTGGCCTGTGAAAAATTTGTCTAGCATAAGCGAAAATTTTGTCACCTAGTTGTTGTAGATGGTTCTTCCGAGTTCATCATTAAGTTTTAGTTTTTCTGATTTTTTTGTCGCGCTGGTATTTTTACAGCTGATACGTTTGCGCTTCCTGCATGTAGCCTTTTTAAACGAACTCTCTGGATTTACCGGCCGACGACCTGCAGGAATTTCGGATTACAGCCAACTTCCCAATTCCTTCTGAGATGTCCAGACAGAGGAATTGAGACGAGATCTGGGCAGCACACTCCTTTTCCATGCTACAGCCGCTACTGGACCAACATCGCCTGGCGTGCTTGCTTTCTGCAGTTCACAAACACATGACTCCTGACTCGACGCCTCCCAGACGCCATCAACGGGCTTGTTATTGGATGACGAGAATCTCCGAATTCGAGTTGCTCTTCGGTTGGGTATTGATATCTGTACGCTCCGTTGTTGTCGCTGGAGGAGTATGGTGAATGTGGAAGCCGCCCGAGCACAGGCCGCACGCCTCGTCACGGGGCACTCAACGACGTCATCTCGTAAGCACTCAATGTTGCCAGGTTTCTTGAATTTACTCAACTAGCCGGTCTGGACAGGGGGGACGGCAAGCCTCTAAATAGGATGGCAACCTTCTTTTTCCGTAATGGCAAATGCCACATCTGGGATGCTACGAATACAATTTAGTCCCCATCCGCATCTTCTCCTGGATCGGCTGCGGTTTTGGCGAAGTCAACATAACGGAAAAGTGCAATCAAATTGCCCCTCAACATTTCTCTGTCCCTCCGATATTCGAAACCTCCGGAGCCTTCGGCTTGCAAAAATCAAAATTTCTGAAAAACGTCTCCCACATTATCGCTCGAGGATGTTCTCTGGCAATGCTGCAGATCGAGTTTGTTTTTTCTCACTATCTTCTCTCATTCAATATAAAAGGTTAGATGTTAGTCAGCTCAACGACACCCCAATGCGTATTGAATGGCAGTTTCCGCGGAGCACGGCAATCGAGATTCGCGAAAGTGCCAGCTCGTATTTCTCCAGTCGTTTGTTTTCGAGGAGATTTTCCTAACATTGTCAGTGAGGAGTTGAGTCACAGCCTTTCGAATATTCCTGAGGTTTTGACAACAAGGACTGAAGACGGATCCGAAAAAGTCCATCCGGAATTTACCGCTTCAGTGATGAGATCGCCCAAGCAGTTTCCCGCAGAGATTCGACAATTTTTAAAAACGATTAACTATAAACAATTATTTTTCTTCATCGGCTTGGAACGAAAATTACAAGGGAAAATAAGGATCCCAACCAGACTTGTCATCTTTTTCAAAAAGTCTCGTTAGCGATCTTCCGAGAGAACTGCAACCCATCTTGTACGGAAGAGTTCAAAATAATTCTTTTCTATGTTTAAATTCAAAATCAAAAAAAAATTCGCCGAAAAAAATTAAAATGTAAAGAGTGATATTTTAAAAAAGAACAAAATGCTCTCCAGTCAACGGGAACAATCTTCTTAACGTTCTAAAGCGAACGCCAAGTCACGTTCAGGCAATGCAGAGTAAGAACATCATTACAGTTTTGTCTAAGAACATTTTTGATAAACGTTCTTTCTTAGAAATGATCCTGAAAGTATAGCCTTACTTCCAATAAATAGGAAGATAAAGATAGGTTTATTTTCACAAAGAGAATACTTGATATAAAATTAAAGAAAAGTAGCAGGCCTTATACACTAAGTCGTTCATGGCTATTTCCTTCTCTTGTCTAGAAACTTTAGGAACTGGCTTTCGACAAGTCACCAATTTCGTGACAGCTCATAAAAAAGGTTTTGTGACAGCTCGGTATTTTTTCTCTCAAATTTACGCTAAAGGCCACCTTGAGAGCTAATCTCCTCGTTTTTCCAGTAGTTTTATAATTCTTGCCTTAGAAAGGGACAAGATCCGCCCTTCCAGCCCAGACATCACCACAGAAAGAATGACTACCCGGAAAATAAATAGCACAGTCTCCGGGGTAGTTTGATTAGGTCCATAATCATTTGTGTAAACATTTCATTAAAAAAATTAGACTTCCAGGTACAAAAACGATTAGCTCTTCCGAATAGATTCAATCGTATATGGTAAGGTTTTTGCACTTCTTGCTTATACTTTAGTGAGCGTGCACTTCTCAATTAACAGAGTCAAGTACTTCAATACCATCCACTGTTTTATTTGCTTTAAGTAGATTTTAGTTTTATTTCCGACGTCGTCGGAAGGGCTGCCTCGTTCGTGATAATAACGTCATCAGCATAAAGGAATACATTCGTTGAGATGCACACAGGTTTTTGGAAAGTCTGCCATGTACACGATGAACAAAAATGGGGTGAGAACTGAGCCTTGAGGTACTTCCTTTTTTGAAGAATAACTTTTGAATCTTAACCAAGATATTTGACAAAGGAGATCCTCCCATTCAAAAAACTCGCTAACTATCAAGGGTTTCTGCATCGACATCACAATATTCAAGATTTTCCAGCAAGATTGAGTGACAGACACTGTCGAAAACCTTCGACACATCCAAGCAGACAATACTGTTCGATAAGCCAGAATCTCGTGCCTTAGATACTATCGAATTCAGTCGATAGATGAAGTCAGCAAGGTTCGGCCCGGACGAAAACCCCACTGATCGTGAGAGAGCCAGTGATTCTATATGCAATACTAGACTTCTATATATGATTTTCTCCATTATCTTTGATGTAGATCAAATTAGACTTATAGGCCTATAGTCCAAGGCTTTTTTAAATTTCTTAGGTTTTCGAATTATTCGAACTTAGGTTTTTTCCATGATGTTAGAACGGAGGCTGGAATTGTAGAGTTTTGTAAGCACAGACATCAAACAAATCAGTGCATGCTTAATACAGGCCATTGGAATCTTGTCATATACTGGGGCCGCATTTTTGACTACGCTTATTACTTCTCGAGTCTCAGACTCAATAATCGTGTAACGTTGCAATCTGCGTGTGTAGTTTGCTGGAGGACGCTTTGGTAAAAAGGCAGATGGATCTGCTTCCGAAACAGCTGCGAGCTGATTGCGGAGGATTTCAGTAATCTCCTCTTGGATCGAGAGGCATCCTCTCAGACGTCATTAATGTTGAATACAGCATTATAGTCATCATCTTGGAAGTATGATCACCGCCGATGTTTTCGATTTTCCTCGTAGGTTTGCATAAGAGCTTCAATGAGGGTGAAGTTAGGAACAGCCGTAAGAAATCATCTCCATGACATGAAAAATAATTTGGCTCTTCCGATGTTTAAACATCAAAACCAACATGATCGGATATAGCTCGCAGGCTTTTTTTCTACTGAAGATGGGCATTTAGAATTTAGATTTCCAGCAATTAGTGAAAATTGATTTTCTTTAAAGAAATCAGCAATTAAGTTTTTGTTTTCAGCTAATTTCTTATAGTAAATTCCCCCAAGCAGAACCCATTCCTGTCTACATTAAAACTCGAGAGACAAAAATTTAAAAATAGTTTCGTTTTCTATTCTCAAGTTTTCCATCTTTAACCAATCATATAGAAGATGACCGTGCCAGCAACTGGACACCATATGAAGTATAGCCATCCAAGGTATATCATTCCATGTTTTTATTTTGACTCGTTTACTACTAAAATATCCGGCTGATGGAAAGCCACGAGCCGGATTAGCTCGGAAGGCCGTCTCCATATTGATCTGACATTTAGGAGGATGACCACAAGAGAGCCTTTTACGCCACCATCTCTCGTAAATATCGATCTTTTTCGTTAGAGATCACATCGTTCTATCCCAATTAAATGATTTCCCCCTCAATTGATTTAAGTCACCTGTCTATCGACATATTGAGTTCCTTTTTAAGGATGACTTCTTTTTGAGACCCCTGCCTTTCGTTGTTTTTTGTTCCGGAATTAATTTTGAGACTTCTGCTGCTTCCAGATCTATAGTCATTATATTTGAGTCCGTAGGCTCATCCGTTTGGGTTCCAATGGATACACTGCTTTTAAAGACTTCTGTTTACAGACGATTCTTCCAAAAATGGAGTCACAGTTTGCTGTTTCTTCCAAGCTGAGGTCATACTTGGGGCTTTCTTAGAGATCATATACAATCCAAAATCAGAAGGTAGATTGGCTTCCGTGTTTGATGGTACTCAGAGACGAAAGTTTTTAAGGTCCATTTGGGAGTTATTAGTTTCCACATGAGATCTGAACTCGATTGATGTTATAAAGTTATTGGACAGCAACTTTTTCGAAGGATATTAAGCTTATAGGTTTTCCATTATCCTCAATAAAGAAATATTCATGAGTCCAATCTTGACTAAACGTACAATTTGAAGATTTTAGTCGTCATTATTATTATCAAAACATTTTGGAGCTTGCGTTCGTTTACACGACCCCGCTGCACAGTAACAGCTTTTTTTAATAAATAATCTAAAAAATTTGCCAGATCTCTTTCCACTGTGGACGTCCCAACCCTATATTCCATTCAGAGTACTAACATAGCAACTCTTATCATATTTTTATTATTCCATAAGTCTCTTCTCTACTCCTATATGGCAAAAATATTGCATTTTCATCAGATCTATTAGCCCTGTGAATTTAAGTAAAAATTAATCCGTTTACCAACTCGATTCTAAAAGATATATACCATTTGACACGAAATACACCATTCTTATTTAAATTGAGAGTAATAGTTCGGGGGAAAATTACTTTTTTAGTAATTTTTTCCATTTCTAACGACAGATATTTAGCGGATTTTGCACAATTTGCTCCAGGAAGTTCGAAAAGTATTTTAACTTTGTTTGTATCCAGAAATGTTGGTCTTTCAGAATCTTTTTCTACAAATGGTTCCTTCGTTGATGTATATCTAAGCAACATAAAATACAATCAATCTTGGGACACCAAGTGTATCATTATTTCTCCTATAAGAAAAATTTTGCTGTCAGTAGGATATAACTTGTCCCTTTAAAAAATCCATTACTATTTTTCAAAATAATTAAAAATTGAGTCTTTTAGCTAAAAAGTGTCCGGATTTTTACGTCACTAAAAACACGTTTTACGCCTTTAACTATTGTTTTTAAAAACTTTTGAAAATATATTTTTTTAATACAAAAAATATAGGAACAAATATTAATTTATCCAGCGGTAGATCACTTGGTATTGTGCGTCAAAGCACTTGTTGTCAAAAAGAATTTACGACGTCAATTATTTACAGAAATTGGATATTCACCCGAGCCCATTGTAACTAGATGGGGCAGCTGGTCAAATGCTGCTGACTTGCAAAAAATTTAACAGAAATCTTCAAGAAGAGGATTTTTTTATTAAAAATATTGAATCAAATAAATTCACTATTTCAAGAGCGTATCATTTTTGAAAAATACTGATTTTAAAGAAGATTCCTGTAAAATTCAAGACTACATAAGCTTACAAATTTCAAGAAACGACATTTTAGAAACAATGGAGTTATCTAAGCTACCAATTACTTCATTTCGTCACGCATTATTGTCCGGCAACATCGTGCAAAGTAAAAAGGTCATTTTCTATTATTCATAAAATTTTAACCAAATATTGCAATTTCCTACCTGAAAATGTTAAATATTATTTAATGTTGTGCTTTGATAAATTAATTTCTGTTTCTTGAAACTTTTAATTTTTTAATGCAATTTAGTCGACTTTTAAGATCATTTTTTAATATTTTTGAGAGCAACTCTCCGGTTGCCCTAATTACAACATGACTGCTCACCGAGAGGTGTTATAGTTACTTAGTAAATATCAATTAAGCATCGTGTAGAACTAAAAGATTATTTCACTTCTCATCGTAATCTGTGAAAATATTAAATTGGGCTTTTTTTAAAAATAACTTGGTTAAATATTTTAATTAGATTTATAATGGAAAAAATTGATTGATAATTATTTTAGAGCTAATATGTATTCACATTTAAAAAGCACTTCGTTTTATTTTTTAGATGGAGATTTCCTAAAATATATAAATTAGATTGATACTTTTTTTTAGCTGAAGTAGATTTTGTACTTATTTTAGCTATTGATTACTTACCACGAACATCTAACCTTTATTTGTAGAAACTGGGGTAGCATTCGGGCGTTCCACATTCTAAACATAAACCAGAGGCCCATACATCTTCAAGTTCTAGTTCTTCGTTTTCTTTCGTAAGATCATCGAGATCCTCGTCCGTTATTATGCCAAAAGATTTGCTCTATGAAATAAAAAACAAACGCTACGTGCACATTCGATATATCGTAGCAATCAATTTCTTTAATTATCTATAAAGTTTTATTTGTCCTAATACTTTTATCCACTCATTCAAGACCTCACTATCCTGCTCTGTGATCGCAGCGTGTCTCAGTGATATTTTCAATTTTTTCAACTCGTCGATGTCTTGTGGTTTTATGCACCGGCGACATTGCATGATGACCGAACAGAGACTCAGTCGCACAATGGGGACGGGGTCATTGATCATGTCAATCAGATGAGAGACAAAGTGAATTTTGTTGAACCTCCTGGAATTTAGTTCAAACGAGTTTTTTGCAACATCAATGAATATAATCCGAAAATAACAATTTTGATTGAAACAGAATTCTAAATGTCAAATAAGCCACTAAAAACCATTGAATATTTTTTGCAGAAATTCCTGTTGTTTCTGCTTTGGCTTTGTATACCGAATAATCATAATAATCAGCGAAACATACGAATCAATGACCGGTAATGGAAGCTATGATATAAACAAAAATTTTTAAGTCACCGAGCTTTTAAGATGTCTCCAAATAGAGGGAACAAATTTTTGGTAAATTACGTTCGATGGAAGTAATTTCCAACACTTTTTAAACTGTTCGACAAATTTTACGTGAAGATGCCATTCGTATGTATTAATCAAAAGGGCCTCTATTTCTTGAAAGATTTTTATAAATTCGTTGATATACTCACACTAGTGGATTATTAGAAAGAAGTACGGTTATATTTTTACTTTCCTTGTGCCCTTTTGGGATATTTAAGAACAAAGTGACTATTTCACCCAGATTGGGAATTATCTCACAAATAACCTAATCATGTTGCTAAAAAAAACCTCAAGTTTGACATTTTTACATAGCTCTACAAATTGAGGCTGGACACAGTAAACACTCAAACCCAAACCCAACATGATCTATCATCTTTATTCAGAACTAAATAACCTCCAAAAAAGTTTTTGCGACTGTTTTTTTAAGTTCAAGTTCAGAATCTTTCACGAGCGTTTTAAGACAGATGTGGAGATGTGAATGGAATAAAGCAACCCCTGCAATTTGTAAAACTTTCTAAGCAAAAAACAAATCCAGTTATACTCCAAAATTCATTGCAAAGCCCAGTTTGCAGTTAAGGTTCAGCGATTTTGAAATTTTTAGAAGAAATATTTCCTATAATAAATAAAAAATAGAACATCATTTTTATCATCGAGAAAACAAAGGTTGGCAAAATACTCAACGAACCAACGCATTTGATGGTCAGTGATGTCTCCTGAGACATGACATTTAATTCTCATCAAACGTTTAAAATTGTCGAGGAATAATGAAAACTGTCGAGCAATCACTTGAAGTGTGTCTTCGCATTTGTTGTAAGATTCTTGGAACAGTTTTATAATCATGGAAATGTATCCTTTCTTGACTTCTGACAAACTTAATGAGGAGATGTCGGTACATTACCGGTGTCTAGAATCGGCAAGATGCAAGCCAACGTTTCCACTGCAGCCGATTTGACAATAATAGAATCGTCTTTCAACAATTCCAGGAGTTCTGGAACTATTGACATGGCTGTGTTCTGGCCTCCAATTCTACTCTAATAGCACATTTTATGTACCGCGATATGTGACGTAATTCTCCACACATTGCAGCTCGTACGTCGTAGTCAATATCTTGACATAGATCTTTGACTAGACGAAACATTTTTTCAACCATCCTAAGATTTGAAAACATACATGACACGTCTTGTTTCTAATTTTATTTAACATAGGAGTGATTAGTCGACAACTGAGAATCCTACTTCCCACTGACTTGGAAATAATTGCATTTTGTATTGAAAGAGGCATTATTTGGCACATCACAGTGTCTTGGGTCAAATAAGGAGTCACTCGAATT
>NW_021834997.1:40000-42805 GCF_006345805.1 Octopus sinensis | reverse complement strand
GTGAGTGTTTATTGACCAAAAACACCTAAAAGCTTGACGCGACTCCGGCAGTGGGTGGTGATCCCTGCTGTACTCTTTCACCACTCTTTCTTCTGTTGGCCTGCTTGCTTAGCCAGCGAGGTGGCGTCATTCGAAGGCTAAAAACAATGCGAACGCATTGTGTAACAACATCTGATGGTCTATATATATATCATCATCATCATCATCATCATCGTTTAACGTCCGCTTTCCATGCTAGCATGGGTTGGACGGTTCAACTGGGTCTGGGAAGCCCGAAGGCTGCACCAGCCAGTCAGTGTGGCAGTTGTTTCTACAGCTGGATGCCCTTCCTAACGCTATATATATATATATATATATATAGAGAGAGAGAGAGAGAGAGAGAGAGAAAGAGAGAGAGAGAGACATGCATCTATTCAAATACACACACACACACACACACGTATGTATGAATATTTAAAATAAGTTTATCTTTTCAGTTCAGAAGTTGCTACTTTTGTCCTTTGACTGATGACTCTAAAGTAAGATTTAATAGGAATCCAGTCTCCAGTATTTGAGACACCAGCCATCATTGTCATCATCGTCATCATCATCACCCCACCACCACCACCACCACCATCACCACTACCAAAGCCTTGTGAGTGGATTTGGTAGACAGAAACTGAAAAACCCGTCGTATATATATATATATATATATATATGTGTGTGTGTGTGTGTGTATATGTTTGTGTGTATGTGTCTGTCCCCCCAACATCGTTTGACAACCAATGCTGGTGTGTTTACGTCCCTGTAACTTAGCAGTTCGGCAAAAGAGACTGATCGAATAAGTACTAGGCTTACAAAGAATAAGTCCTGGGGCGTCGACTAAAGGTGGTGCTCCAGCATAGCCTCAGTCAAATGACTGAAACAAGTAAAAGAGTAAAAAGAAAAAAAAGAGTATTATCTCCAAAATTTATTGGAACAAATCCAATGTATCTTAATTAGAAAAATGGTAACAAAAATGTTTAAAGTGATCTAAATTGAAACATTCCATCAAAATTTGATGTTAATTTATATTCAAAATTCCTGCTTAATAAAGACAGAAATTTTACTAAATTCTTCTTTATTTTCAAAATTAATTGAAGCAATTCCAATTACTGTTGTTTCAATCAGTGCTGGATTAACCCATTAAGCAAATTAAGGCCTTGTGGAAAGAAGTAAGGAGGCACCACATGTCCTTCATTGCTGACAACCCCTAAGACCATGACAGTTGCGGGAAATTTTGTATGCATAACATTTGGAACTTCAGAACGGTCTGCACATAACCATCTATCTTTTCTTCTGTTGACTTTTTGATCTTGACCTTTCCTCATCATATAAGACATCGAGGGAAGGAGGGTGCACCACAGAAGTGAAAATGGTCTACAGCACAAATGAAATCACTTTAAACTTGCTAAAATAATATTCGTAATGCCTCATCTCTACTAAATACAGAAGCAGAAGTTTTACGTAAAATTAATTTTAACAAAATCATCAAACATCATCATAGGCACAGGAGTGGCTGTGTGGTAAGTAGCTTGCTTACGAACCACATGGTTCCGGGTTCAGTCCCACTGCGTGGCACCTGGGTAAGTGTCTTCTGCTATAGCCCTGGGCCGACCAATGCCTTGTGAGTGGATTTGGTAGACGGAAACTGAAAGAAGCCTGTCGTATATATATATAATATTATATATATATATATATATATATATGTATGTGTGTATAATGTTTTGTGTGTGTTTTTGTCCCCCTAGCATTGCTTGACAACAGATGCTGGTGTGTTTACATCCCCGTCACTTAGCGGTTCGGCAAAAGAGACCGATAGAATAAGTACTGGGCTTACAAAGAATATGTCCCAGGGTTGATTTGCTCGACTAAAAGGCAGTGCTCCAGCATGGCTGCAGTCAAATGACTGAAACAAGTAAAAGAGTAAAAGAGTAAAACACTTTACAATTAAATTTTTTTAAACAGAGAAAACTTTTCAAATATTAATAAAATGGAATTATACAAAAACCAACATTATTTTCCATCTCACTGTTAATTTCGTTTCATTTTGGAAAATAAAAATTAATTTTATGGTTTATTACTGTTTACATTTAAAATTATTTTTGTTTACATTTTGAACCATTTGCATATACTTGAGGGCACCAAAACCTTTTAAGTGCTTAGAGCCTCTATGGGTCTTAATCACATCATAAGCGGAAAGTGTAACCTCTCGAAAGAGCTGTTCTTCACTCCTGCTCCAGAGCATCAGCTGCGGGGGTCATTCCGAAAAGCTCTATCTACGACGTTTTCATCTCAATCGAAGGAGAGGGGGCTTTCTCCGTCCGGGTTGCTGATCCGTGGAATAAGCTGCCAGACGAGATGGTAAAGATGCCGACAACCGCTTTGTTCAAAGCCTCCCTGGACCTCAAGTGGCCTGAACTCTTTACATGAACACCCTCCCTGTACATAACTCCATGTCCCCCTACATGGCCTTGCTTTTCGCTTTTTGAGCCAAAAAATTAATTAACTAACTAACTAACTAACTAATCTGGCCCTGGTTTCAATTAATGTATTTCAGTATAAAGACAGGGAAAGGGTTAACTTGATCAAAATTAAAATCTTGCCCAAAATTTCATGTTATGTTCCAAAAGACCGGCTTAATAATAGCAAAGTTGTTTTATACAAATTCTTTATAATTTTCCAAATAACAGAACCAAAGGCAGTGTATTTTAACCGAAATACGGTAAGGAAAAGCGTTAAACCAAACACTAGCGACACCAATGGCACCACTCTTGAAGTTCTTGT
>NW_021834997.1:0-37500 GCF_006345805.1 Octopus sinensis | reverse complement strand
TTCAGTCATTTGACTGCGGCCATGCTGGAGCACCACCTTTAGTCGAGCAAATCAACCCCGGGACTTATTCTTTGTAAGCCTTGTACTTATTCTATCGGTCTCTCTTGCCGAACCGCTAAGTAACAGGGACATAAACACACCAGCATCGGTTGTCAAGCAATGCTAGGGGGACAAACACAGACACACAAACATATACGCACACACACACATATACATATACATATATACGACGGGCTTCTTTCAGTTTCCGTCTACCAAATCCACTCACAAGGCATTGGTCGGCCCAGGGCTATAGCAGAAGACACTTGCCCAAGATGCCACGCAGTGGGACTGAACCTGGAACCATGTGGTTGGTTAGCAAGCTACTTACCACACAGCCACTCCTGCGCCTATATTCTTAAACATATTTATATTTTTACAAACCCACGAATACTTTTATGAAATTCCAATTCTGTACCTATTCTCTGATGAAGGAAATATGGATTACCGAAGTCCAAGACACTTCAGAAATTCTTCCTTTTTCCGTATCAGTCATTTGCACACAAAACTCTCATAGGACCAGCAACTGGTTCACTTTTTCTCGGTTTAAATCTCTTCAGTGTTGCGTTTGTCTTTCATCTTTCTAAAGCTTGATAAAATAAATATCAGTCATGAACAGTCATCGATCTACAATCGATCTGTATTCGTTCAGTACTTGGTTATTTCTTCAATTGCAAGAAGTTTTGTGCCTTGACAACAAATTATCCTTTATTATCTCCCTTTAATTCCAACAAGGGCGTTTGCATTACCTCCCTTGAACCAATACACGCGTGTGTGTATGTATGTATGTATGATGTATGCATGTATGTATGTATGTATGTATGTATGTATGTATGTATAAAAAGGATAAACGTCGCCCTTTTCAAGCCTACCCACGCTCATGGGCCCCGGTTTCTATGGTGTATGGACGGGACGCCAGTCCATCGCAGCATTACTCAAGAAACAGGAAGAAAGTGTGAGAGAAAGTTGGGGCGAAAGAGTACAACTGGGGTCGCCACCATCCCCTGCCGGAGCCTCGTGGAACTTTTAGGTGTTTTCGCTCAATAAACACACACAAAGCCCGGTCGGGGAATCGCAACCGCGATCCTCCGACCGTGAGTCCGCTGCTCTAACCACTGGGCCATTACGCCTTCCATGTATGTATGTATGTATGTCACTCTATCGACCAGACTATCAAATATTGTCATACACCGCTGGTCACAATGCGCTTCCAATTCTTTCGTGATTGCGTCCTTCTTTACCGTCTTGTGCCAAATCTTTTAACTAAATCGTCTTCCCATGGTCGCGGAGGCCTTCTGAACGTTGTTTCCCCGATCTATAGACCACCACCCAACAGCTGCACGGATCTACCCGATGTCTGTGAAATTTGCGACATGTCCAGCTCAGTGGAACTTATTTCTCTATCTATCCGCTCAGTCGAAATCGACTCTCGGTTACTCGTTGGATCAGTATCCTCCAGTCAGTTCTATCCTGGGCCGCTTCTTTCAGATTGGCTATGTCCATTCCGGTATCACTCAAGCCAGCGGGTTCTTGGTCGGCCTCTTCCTCTCTTGCCACTGACCATTCCGAGCATGATGTCCTTCTCCAGGGATTTTCTCCTCATAATATGACCAAAATATGCCAATCTATGCTTGGTGATCCTAGCTTCTAGCGACATTTTCGGCCTGATCTGCTTAAGAACTTCTCCATTGGTCGGCCTCTTCCTCTCTTGCCACTGACCATTCCGAGCATGATGTCCTTCTCCAGGGATTTTCTCTGCATAATATGACCAAAATATGCCAATCTATGCTTGGTGATCCTAGCTTCTAGCGACATTTTCGGCCTGATCTGCTTAAGAACTTCTCCATTGGTGAGCCTCGCTGTCCATGGAATCCGTAAAAGTCTTCTCCAACACCAAAGCTCGAATGCATTTTGGTATTCCGCGATCGCGTCGCTCCCTCTGCTCCGTTCTATCGGATACGCTGTCGCAGTCATATTCCTAGAATGGATTTTCCCATAACCCTTTGTGCCCACAGCCAATTAATGTTCTCTCCTATTCGTAATAGCCCACGTCTCACTTGTGCATAAGAGCACATATGGGACGGTGTTGTTAAAGAGTCGGACACGTATAGTTTTGTCCAGCTTTGCTTTGAGCACATCTTTTATTGAAGTAAACACCTTCCATTCAGCCTCGCCCTTTTTCTCCACGAGATTTCAGCATCCACGTCTCAGCACATATTCACTGCGTGCCCTGAGCAGATGTACTCCTTTACCTATATATATATATATATATATAATGATATATATATATTGTTATATTTCGGAATGGTCATTTTGCCAGTTTAGCCAATAAAAACACACGCACTATATATTTGGTGTTACTTTGCTTCAGTGTTATTTATTTTTTACATTAATCTTATCTTATTTTGGCCAGAGTTCTTTCGTCACACTCCTGTGACCGCATCACTGGTCCTTTGTTTTCTTATTTGTGTCTCTCCTTACTAACTCTGGCCGAAATAAGATTAAGATTAATGTAAAAAATAAATAACACTGAAGCAAAATAACACCAAATATATAGTGCGTGTGTTTTTATTGGCGAAACTGGCAAAATGACCATTCCGAAATATAACAATATCTGTTTCAACACACGACTTCACATAAAAAATCTTGCACAACAAAGATATATATATATATATATAATGAAATTATTGTATACAGTGCTCAGGTGCACCACAACTTGTCAAAAGTGCGTATAAAGCATATGCAGTAATGTACAAATGTCTGGGAAGTGAACAGTGTATTAGTCAGATACATGCTTATGTGTGTACGGAGGGGAGAAAGATCAGGTGTAGTGTTGGCGAATCTCAGAAAGCATGGAAGTTTTGAAGGATGCAGTGCTCCGACAACTAACAACTGATGCCAGCAGTTTGTTCCATGCTTCAGCAACTCTTAGTGTGAAGAAATGTTTCCTAAAGTCATGGAAGGAGCTGTGCTGTTTTCTTACATTGTAAACATGTCCACGGGTGTTAGACGGGTGGAGTTTGAAAAGGTGCTCAGAGTTATTGTTAGCAAGATGGTCGATACTTTTATGGGTGTCTACCAAGTCAACTGCCAGACGTCGGGGTTTCAATGTATCCATGCCCAGAGAAGTAAGGCGTTCAGAATATGGCAACTGCCTGATGGAGGGTCATCGATTTCATTGTTTCCCATCACTACTCAGCCTTGTTGACTACGACCTTCGTGTGTACCGTTTGCTTACTGTTCTCCCAGACTTGGTGTCAATCTAGCCAGAATTTTACGCTGCTCGTTCTATACGTCTGTTGAGCTCAGTCTGTAGTGCGAGGCTGACCGTCATGATAGAGCTGAGGTGTGGACTGCCTCCAGCTCGCAGTTAACGATGGTAAAGCTACCAAAGATAGTTAAACCGACGAATGTGAGTGGTGATAAGCTCCCACTGTGAAGAAATGCATCCCGTGGCAGCGTCTCCGACAACCTACGATAACTCAGTCCACCACCAGGCCTTCTCAAGTGACTTAGCCTCTAAATCCGCCGTAATTGTTTGTACTGAGAGAAAAAAGGGCAAAGACGGGTAAGTACTGGCGCCTTAAAACCAGTGCTTCGGGTAGATAAAACTCGTCAGCTAGACAAGGTAGTTTATTTAAGAGAATGCAATGTCTGACTTCAAACCTGTGCTATTTTGTAGCGATGCTCACCCATTGCAAAGGCTCCGGGAGGAAACTGTGAGGGAAGATCCAGAGCTGATTCCTTAAGACAATCCAACATTGTTTCCAACATTTTTTATAGTTTTTGCGACAAGACTTTTACCAAATTGTCCTCTTCTTTGCCCTTTTCCTTGGACAACCTCAGTGGCATGGAGAGAGGAGATCTGTTATATTCGCAACTGCTGCTCCCCTATACAAACCTTACCCAAATTTGCACCCTGCAAAGGACATTCCTGCATCGCTACCCTACGACTGCGTAACACAAAAAAATAGTTTTTTTACCGTTTATAGACCTGCACATAAACCATGCTGATTTGTACGCACACCGAATACATACATACATACATACATACATACTTAGATATACATACATACATACTTAGACATCCATCCATCCATCCATCCATACATACATACATACATGGTGGCTGCCCCCTCGTTATCGAGTATGGCCATTGCACGAAGCTTAATCAATGTTGTTATCGTGCAATGCCTGTGCAAGAAGATATTTTTTTAAAGTGAGGAAAGGCTGTGCACTGAGTCAATCCCACTCACTAAGCAACAGCAGCCATAATCCGAAAAGAAGAACAAGTCAACATCATCGGTAACCACTGAGCCGCAGGTTTTATGTCAGAGTTATCCCAGTTACCTGAGTTACCTTCTCCTAGAAGGATGCCCTAACAAAGGCTAGGAGTCCTTCACTCCCAATGGTTTAACCGCGCGATCGGGTATTCAGTCCGATTATTCCTATGTCTCTGCGCATGATTCAGCCTTAAGACATTTATTGGATGTTAGTTGACTCTCAAGAGTTTCACGGGTTTTGTTTTTCATCCGGAAGGGTGTCCAATAAACACCCTCCTCACCAAGCAAGCTTGGTGGGGTTGCCGGTTTAGTCGCCGACGACTTGACCATGCAACAGGTTGTACTGGGTTACATGTTACCAGTAGCACTCGAAAGTCACCTGACATAACATCTGAAGGGATCCATCTCTTTCGGGCAGCAGAATACAGATAACCTATTTCAATAACGGGATTAACTTCGTGAGTGAGGAGGAAATGAAATTCAAGTGACTGTCCCGATCTAATTAGATTGACTTTGTACTTGACTGTTACTGTATTTCATCGACCCCGAAAGCATGAGAGGCAAGTTGATGCCTGGGAGATTTGAACACGGAGGGACTGAGCTTTGAACGGAGGGAGACGTTGATTAAGGAGACAATTTGCGGGTCTACTTTAGCGTACGGTCTATCACAGTATCCGCAGTCTAGGTCAGTGGTTTTCAACCAGGGTTCCGCCAGTACAGTCCTGGGGTTCCGCAAGAAGTTACAAAACTGCTGAAATCGGCAGTAATTTTTAATTCTCCTGTGCAGATATGTGTGCATAAAACTATTAAATTATTGCACAGGGGTTCCTCGAGCCAGTGGAATGTTTCCTTGGGGTTCCGCTCCAGCAATAAGTTTGAAAAGCACTGGTCTAGGCTGTAAAATGACCTGACCTGGGTTAGAATTAGGGTTATAGGACGCGGTTAGAATTTGGGCTTAGGATTAGGGTTATAGTTTAGGACTAGGTTAGAATTTGTGCTTAGGATTAGGGTTAGAGTTTAAGATTAGGATTAGAATTAGGGTTTTGTGATAGAGTTGAGGTAAGGATTTGGGATAAGAGTTTAAGTCAAGGGTTGGTTTACCACACTCCAAACTGGCACTCAATCTGCTTTTGTCAACGCTCCACCGATTTTGCGTTTTCATTGATACAGAAATTAGAAATTGCTGCTAACGTAAGCCATAAAGACACAAATTTTGATGACCAAAAAAAAAAAAAAAATGTCTGCGAGACAGATTCCAGTATTCGACTGACATTTTTTTGTTGTTTTTGTTGTGAAGTCTGAAAGGTTGAAAAACTGAAGTCGGCTTCAGCGGGATTTGAACTCAGAACGTAACTCAACGCCACAAAAAAAAAAATATCTTTGTCCAACGCTCTACAGATTCCGCCAATGAATGAGTATCTGACATCAAACAATTCATTTGCAAACCATCAGATGGCGTTCTAAGAAGCGGTCTCAGCAACGCTGAACTTTTCTAATATTTGAAAAACAAAAACAAAGAAAAACAACAAAAAAAACAACAAATCGAAAACAAACGGGGAAAAAGCGAAAAGAGATTTCCTTTCTTACGATTCCATTTTCTCAAAGAGAAAGGAAACCAGAATATTTATAACAAAAGAAAGCAAAAACCCTTTATAATCGGGAGTGTTGAGATGATGACAATGCAAAGGGCCATCGCAAAGTTGGAATTTTCTGAAGACGAGGATAATGGCGAAATCATCGATGTTGCTGGAGATTTTAGCCAATGGGAAAGAACGCACGCTTTGCGATATCCAATGCCGAAGGACACTCTCTGGGGTTCGGAACTGATTCTCGGCACCATATTGGATAGTAGTAAAAACCCGGCTACCCTCGACCATCTTCGCTTTTTCCCGCCCTCAAAACCTTTGCACGGCAAGGCTGCAGCAGCAGCCCCGCCGCCGCCGCCTCCGCCGTCCCCGGCAACGAGACGGCCATCGTTGCTGCAACGCTCCCCTCCTGGGGCGCCCAAGATGACGGAGGAGCAGTTTCGCGCGAACATGCTGAAGGAGATGGAGCTGCGGATGCTGGACACGAGCGACCAGGACGGCCGGATTTCGTACGGAAACAACTTGACGGAGGGGACCTTCTTCGACATCGTCGAGAAACCGGTGAGGACCACCGTGGACAACTTCCAACACGAGTGGACGGTTTCGGTGAACGACTACAGCACTGTGCGCCTGAGGAAACTGAAGCAGGACTTGAAAATGAACGACGATTGCTCAGACCTGACCACCGGCACTTACTTGGAGGCCATGCTCACATCGAAAGGTGATAGTGAGCAGAAGAAAATCTGGAGAGACCCGATCCAACCGGGAAGCCGAACACAATCCGACATATCTTTCCATGAAGAATCCAAATAAGGAAACACGGAGACCCCTCCCCCAGTAATTGCAGAAAATATGACAACGACGGCAGTTGTGGTGATGACAGCGGTGACGTTGATGACGACGATGATGATGATAAAAATAATAATAATATTAATAATAATAATATAATAATAATAATAATAATAATAACAACAACAACAATTTTTCTATTTGCTGTTAATGATACATTGATGATGATGATGATGATGACCTTTATAATCTTTTCTTTATTGACCACAAGGGCCCAAGAAGTTAGGACAGTACAATGATGAGATACACAAAAAAAAAATATATATATAAATCGGGGAAGCCTCATCGAGTGAAAACGAAGTAAAAGCAACAACAACAGGTTCATATTTTCTTTGTTATTTGCCTCAAGGGCGACGTATAAGCAGACATTGCAACAACCACATACAAGAAGCCAGTTGTGACATCATTTTGGCCTTGTCTACGTTGACCGCGATGACCGCGTATTTTTTCTGCCCTTTTTCTTCTTGTTTCTCTCTCTCTGCTTTCTATATTGCGCCGTTTACTTTGTTTTATACTTTTGAAGGGTTTTTGGTCAAACAAATGGACCCAGGTCCTTTTAAAAAAAAAAAAAACTGGGGCTTTATTCTTATTAGTTGGTTCCTATTTAAAATAATATAATAATGAAATTATTGTATACAGTGCTCAGGTGCACCATAACTTGTCAAAAGTGCGTATAAAGCATCTGCAGTAATGTAAAAATGTCTGGAAAGCGAACAATGTATGAGTCAGATACATGCTTGCGTGTGTATGGAGGGGAGAAAGATCAGGTGTAGTGTTGGCGAATCTCAGGAAGCATGGAAGTTTTGAAGGATGCAGTGTTCCGACAACTAACAACCGATGCCGGCAGTTTGTTCCATACTTCAGCAACTCTTAGCGTGAAAAAATGTTTCTGAAATTCATTGGAGCTGTGCTGTTTTCTTACTTTGTAAATATGTCCACGGGTGTTAGACGGGTGGAGTTTGAAGAGGTGCTCAGAGTTATTGTTTGTTTCTAGCATATTGTTCAGAGAGCTCAGATCATGCCGACCCATGGCCAAAGACTTCGGCTAATTAGAACTACGTTATCTACTGTGTTCTTCCTTTTCAAAAGACAGTTGTATATGCTTTAGGAGAAATTTAGCTGCTATTTCTAACATATTGCCTGACTTCATAGAGGTTCCCTTGTGATTTGGTCCCCAGCTATCTCCAATCCATCAGACCAATGGTCAAAGGCATAGTGCAGCTAGGACTACATTATTATTCTGTTGTGTCTGGGGAGAGTCATTTTCTTTTTGTGCCTTTTTATTTGCAAACCAAATCCGAAAACGAAACTTATTATTATTATTATTATTATTATCTTTTATGCCAAACCGTTAAGTAACGGGGAAGTAAACAAACCAACATTGGTTGTCAAGCGGTGGTGGTAGTGGGGGAACAAACACAGACATAAAGACACACACACACACACATATGTACTGATATATGAAAAATATATGGCTTGTGTTAGTAATACCAGCGATTATAATTATTTTTATTTTATCGCAATTTGATTTGTTTATATATATATATATATATATATATATATATATATATATATATATATATAGATAGATAGATAGATAGATAGATAGAGAGAGAGAGAGAGAGAGGCGACGAGCTGGCAGAAACGTTAGCACGCCGGGCGAAATGCGTAGCTGTATTTCGTCTGCCGCTACGTTCTGAGTTCAAATTCCGCTGAGGTCGACTTTGCCTTTCATCCTTTCGGGGTCGATTAAATAAGTACCATTTACATACTGGAGTCGATATAACCGACTTAATTCGTTTGTCTGTCCTTGTTTGTCCTCTCTGTGGTTAGCCCCTTGTGGGTAGTAAAGAAATATATATATATATAGAGAGAGAGGGGTGGCAGTCAGAATTTTGGATAATTTTTAAGGAGAGCCTTTGTTCGTTTAACCCAGAGGTTCTCAAAGTGGGTGCTACCCCCCTCCCCATGGGCCTTGAGACGGTCCAGGGGGGCGTTGGTACCTAAGGGGGACGGTAGAGAAAAAGGAGGAATTGGGGAGGAAGGCAAAGGATTGGGGGACGCTATGAATATATTATATTATTATAGTATTGTATACAAATTGTATAATATTACATTAAATATCAAATGATTCGTAGTGTATATAAATTAGTAAAACCTAAGATATTTATTTATTCATAAAAATAGGGGTGGGGCGCTGGGGGTATTATGTGGCCAAGGGGGAGGGCGGTGGCCCATTATGTTTGAGAACCTCTGGTTTAACTGAACGGTTAAACGAACGAAAGCGCTTATAAAGAATTATCCAAAATTTCTGACCCCTCCTTTTTTTCCTTAATATACAATATCTGTACACCACTTTAAACACCCTACACACATACACACACATGACGGTCTTCTTTCAGTTTCCGTCTACCAAATCCACTCACAAGGCTTTGGTTGGCCCGAGGCTATAGTAGAAGACACTTGCCCAAGATGCCACGCAGTGGGACTGAACCCGGAACCATGTGGTTGGGAAGCCACGTTTCTGCCTCCCCTCTTTTTCCTTCCCTTTTTTTTTTTTTTTGGTACTTCTTTTTTCAGTGAATCCTTCGTCTTTGTTCTTCTTTGCATCGTTCGATTCTCTTTCGAACTCAATCATTGATTTTCGAGTTGACCGCATTTTCCCAGGACGTAAACAAACCAACACCCATCGTCAAAGATTCCACCACAATTTCACCGAGGTTAGTCGCTTACTCTTACTGGTTTCAGCCACCCGACTGCGGCCATGCTGGGGCACCACCTCGAAGAATTTTAGTCGAACGAATCGACGACCCCCAGTATCTTCCTTTTTAAAGCTTGCTCCTCATTCTATCGTCTCTTTTGCCGAACCGCTAAGTTACGAATATAAACACACTAAGACCGGTTGTCAAGCAGTGGTGGCGGCCACACACACACACACGTCCATCAATCCATATAAGGCAAAGGTGGGAACCGTTAATCGAAAAGTTAACTTCGTTAATCTGTTAACCAACAAGTCACTTCGATAACCGTTAATCGGTTAATTCTTTAAAAATGTAACGGAAGTTATCGATAAACGATTAACGATTATTTTTAATTATAGAAATAAAAAACAAAAAAATCAGTTTTTGTTCTAAAAACACATTTAAAAAGTGCCAAAACTATAAAATCCGTTAACTTCAATTCAGTTGAAGTTACGGGGACGTGAACACACCAGCATCGGTTGTCAAGCGATGTTTTGGGGACAAACACAGACACACACATATATATACGACGGGCTTCTTTCAGTTTCCGTCTACCATATCCACTCACAAGGCTTTGGTCGGCCCAGTGCTAGAGTAGAAGAGACTTGCCCAAGGTGCCACGCAATGGGACTGAACCCGGAACCATGCAGTTCGTAAGCAAGCTACTCTATTTCAATGAATTTGCCACTAAGGGCAGTATACAGAGTAGCTGCGGGCTGGACAAAAAACATTAATGTGGTGGGGATGATAATGATGAACGAAAATGGGAGGGGCACTGGCGCCCGCTGACCAATAACCCCTCCAATACAAAGTTTCTTTATAATAAAAATTCTTTACAAAAATTTTTACAACAAAAATTCCTACAGCAAGCTACTTACCACACAGCCACTCCTACGCCTATGTGTGTAGATTTATAGAAAGACTGAAGCTTCTAAATAAAAACTAAAAGTTAATTCTTGTGTAAAATTTCCCGAGGAAGACAATGAAAGTGGTCCCGAGCCTCTAGGTATGCCCCTAAAGGAGATACGGGCCCTTTTCCAAAATGTTGCACATAGTTCTATATCCCACGTCTTACAAATAAATAAATAAATAAATAAAATAACCCGTCAAAGGGAGATAACTAACTAAAATTTCGGAGAAAACTTAAAACCTAATTTCTTGTACAAGAAGCAAAGATGGAAATAAATTTTCTTACAGGAATATGGTACGGCATTGACGATGGAGGCGCAATGACCCAGTGGTTAGAGCAGCGGACTCGCGGTCATAGGATCGCGGTTTCGATTCCCAGACCGGGCGTTGTGAGTGTTTATTGAGCGAAAACACCTAAAAGCTCCACGAGGCTCCGGCAGGGGATGGTGGTGATCCCTGCTGTACTCTTTCACCACAACTTTCTCTCACTCCTACTTCCTGTTTCTGTTGTACCTGTATTTCAAAAGGGCCGGCCTTGTCACTCTCTGTGTCATGCTGAATATCCCCGAGAACTACGTTAACGGTACACGTGTATGTGGAGTACTCAGCCACTTACACGTTAATTTCACGAGCAGGCTGTTCCGTTGATTCGGATCAACCGGAACCCTCATCGTCGTAACCGACGGAGTGCTTCCAGGCATTGACGATGTCGGTTCAAAGTTATAATTTATTCTGCAAGTTTGTTTGATGCTAAGAACATTCTTATAGACAATGTTTCGGTTTTTACCAGTAAGGTAAAATAATCTTTTCTGCTCTAGGCGCAACGCCCGAAATTTGTGGGGAGGGGGGCCAGTCGATTAGATCAACCTCAGTATGCAACTGGTACTCAATTTATCGACCACGAAAGAACAAAAGGCAAAGTCGACCTCGGCGGAATTTGAACTCAGAATATAAAGAGAGATGAAATACCGCTAAGCATTTTGCCCAGCATGCAAAAGTTTCTTATTTCTTTACTGCCCACAAGGGGCTACACGCAGAGGGGACAAACAAGGACAGACAGACGGATTAAGTCGATTACATCGACCCCAGTGCGTAACTGGTACTTAATTTATCGCCCCGAAAGGATAAAAGGCAAAGTCAGTCTAGGTGGAATCTGAACTCAGAACGTAACAACAGACGAAATACCTATTTCTTTAATACCCACAAGGGGCTAAACACAGAGAGGACAAACAAGGACGGACAAAGGGATTAAGTCGATTATATCGACCCCAGTTCGTAACTGGTACTTAATTTATCGACCCCGAAAAGATGAAAGGCAAAGTCGACCTCGGTGGAATTTGAACTCAGAACATAAAGATAGATGAAATACCTGTTTCTTTTCTATCTACAAGGGGCTAAACACAGAGGGGACAAACAAGGACAGACAAAGGTATTAAGTCGATTAAAGGATGAAAGGCAAAGTCGACCTCGGCACGTAAAGACAGACGAAATACCACAAAGCATTTCGCCCGTCGTGCTAACGGTTCTGTCAGCTCCCTCTGAATGGATAATAACTTTGAACCGATATTGTCAACAACATACTATATTCATTGAAGAAAAGCTATTTGTATTTTTGGTTGTTATAATACTTCATCATCGTTTAACGTCCGTTTTCCATGCCAGCATGGGTTGGATGGTTTGACTGAGGGCTGGCGAACCAGAAGGCTGCACCAGACTCCAATCTGACCTGGATGCCCTTCCTAACTCCAGCCACCCCGACTTATTTCTGCCTGACTTCATAGAGGTTCCCTTGTGATTTAGTCCCCAGCTATCGCCAATCCACCAGACCAATGACCAAAGGCACAGTGCAGCTAGGACTACATTATCCAATGTTCCAATGTTTTTCAGAGAGGAGGGTGTGATTTAGCTGCTATTTCCAGCATATTGAATGACCACATGAATGGTCCCTTGTTTAGCCCCCAGGCCATTCTTCATCCATCAGACCTATGATCAAAGACGTTCCACTCTTGACCATCCCATCTTGTATTCAGATATATATATCACAGATGACATTGTCTAATGTCCCTCCCCCTTAGGGATGTGATTCAGCTGCTATTACTAGCGTATCAAGCTGGTGTTTGTGGCTATAGTTGTTGTTTAGCACCGAGTCAGCCCTGACCAGCAGATCTATAATTAGAAGGATTCCAACCATGACCTAAACCAATGGTTGTAGTGATGATGACGGTGATGGTAGTGGGGATAATTTTGCTGATGTAGATGATGATGGTGATGATGATAATAATGACGATAACGATGATGGTGGTGATGATGAATGGTGATAATGACAATGATGATGATGGTGATGATGATGATGATGATGATGATGATGATGATGATGAAGATGGTGATGATGATGATGATGATGATGGTGGTGATGATGATGATGATGATAATGACGATAACGATGATGGTGATGGTGATGATGATGTGACGATAATGATGATGATAACGATGATGGTGATGATGACGAATGATGATGATGATGATGGTGGTGGTGATGATGATGACAAGGATAACAAAAATAAGAGAAATTAAGACAACATTAAAAAGCAGAAACTATGAAAAATAAATTTATTTGTTGAGATTGAATAGTAGCGGGGGGAGGGGGGAAGAGAAAGAGAGAGAGGGAGGGAGTGGGAGAAATAGAGAGAGTGAGAGAGGGAGGAGGAGAAGTGAGGCTGCGAAAGAGAGAGAGAGTCAAAAAGGGAAACAGAGAGAAGCCTGCAAACACACGACACATTCACGCGACATGTGGACCTCCCCCAACCCGCTCCACCTCCCAATATGTACGGTGTGTGTGTTCTGCCGAGGTTGACTTGGCCTTTCAAAGCCAATAAAATAAATACCAGCTGGGTACTGGGGTCGATGTGATCGACTTACACCCACCGCCACCCCACTAAAAAATTTCAGGCCTGGTACCTAAATTTGAAACTGTTACAATTTTTGCAGTAGGGGTCAATTTAATCAATTGGCCCCCTCCCCAACAATTTCAGGCCGTGTGCCTTTAGTGGAAAGGATTATTATTATTACTACTCTCTTTTACTTGTTTCAGCCATTTGACTGCGGCCATGCTGGAGCACCGCCTTTTAGTCGAGCAAATCGACCCCAGGACTTATTCTTTTTGTAAGCCCAGTACTTATTCTATCGGTCTCTTTTGCCAAACCGCTAAGTTACGGGGACATAAACACACCAGCATCGGTTGTCAAGCAATGCTAGGGGGACAAACACAGACACACAAACACACACATACATATATATATACATATACATATATACGACGGGCTTCTTTCAGTTTCCGTCTACCAAATCCACTCACAAGGCTTTGGGCAGCCCGAGGCTATAGTAGAAGACACTTGCCCAAGATGCCACGCAGTGGGACTGAACCCAGAACCATGTTGTTGGTAAGCAAGCTACTTACCGCACAGCCACTCCTGCGCTTATTATTATTATTGTTATTATCAGACATGATGAAGAGCACGATGGGATTGTAATTGATATATCGGCAACAAGCTTTGAAATATCTGTTTCTTTACTACCCACAAGGGGCTAAACATAGAGGGGGCAGACAAGGACAGACAAACGGATTAAGTCAATTACATCGACCCCAGTGCGTAACTGGTACTTAATTGATCGACCCCGAAGGATGAAAGGCAAAGTCGACCTCAGCGGAATTTGAACTCAGAACGTAATGGCAGACGAAATTCCGCTAAGCATTTCGCCCCGCGTGCTAACGTTTCTGCCAGTTCGCTGCCTTTGATGCTTTGAAATATCGTACACCCACTAGTATAGGCCATGGGCTATGGTCTCACTTGGCTTGTCGGGCCTTCTCAAGCACAGCATATCTCCAAAGTTCTCGGTCACTAGTCATTGCCTCGGTAAGGCCCAATGCTCAAAGGTCGTGCTTCACCACCTCATCCCAGGTCTTCCTGGGATGAGGTGAACATAGATATTTACACACACACACACACACACACACATACTCCTGTATTGATTTCAGTCATTAGACAACAACCATCCAACCATGCAGTGTAATGCAGTGAACCATACCAATCCAAACACTTATTTTTGAATTTTGGTTTTATAGATCTCCATTTGTCAAGATGCTAAGTCACAGGAGAGAAACAAAAACATTGTTTTTTTTATCCCCTTTTTTTTACCCCCAGCAGTGTCAACATGAAACCACACACAAACTCATGCACACCAGGCTTCCATACAGTTTCTGCATAAGGCATAGGTCAGCCTGGAGTTACATACAGTGGACGACCACCGACCCAAGATGCCATGAGGCAAAACCAAACCGAAAAAACCCTAAGATTGCAAAACAAAGCTTTATATATATACATACACACACACACATATATATATCTATATACATATATATATATACAGACCTATATACATATATGTATATATATATGTGTGTGTGTATGTATATATATACATACATACATATATATACATATATATATACATGCATATATATATATATATATATACACATACATATATATATATACACACACAAACACGTATATATATACATACATACACACACACACACACACACACATACATATATATATCATGCACAGATCATAAATAGAGAAAGAGAAGAGGAGACGAGAATAAAGAAGAAAAGAAGGTGGCACGCTGAAAGAGAGGGAAAGAGAGAGAGAGAGTTGTTAGAGTGAGTCTGGACAAAGGGTGGGGAACCAGTAGTGGCGTTCATCCTTTGCTTGGTCATCAACCCAGGCCAAGCCTTCTTTCACCATGTACTCCTGTAAAAGAGAAAGAAAAGACATATGTATAGATCTATACACACACACATATACACACATATATGCTTACGTACACAACTGACCCCAAAACGAGCAAACCAGATCAGTTTTGAAACAATTTGGTGTTGGAGAAGACTTTTACGGATTCCATGGACAGTGAGGCTCACCAATGGAGAAGTTCTTAAGCAGATCAAGCCGAAAATGTCGCTAGAAGCTAGGATCACCAAGCATAGATTGGCATATTTTGGTCATATTATGTGGAGAAAATCCCTGGAGAAGGACATCATGCTCGGAATGGTCAGTGGCAAGAGAGGAAAAGGCCGACCAAGAACCCACAGGCTTGACACCATCAAGAGTGATACCGGAATGGACAATAACCAATCTGAAAGAAACGGCCCAGGATAGAACTGACTGGAGGACACTGATCCAACGAGTGACCGAGAGTCGACTTCGACTGAGCAGATAGATAGATAGGTTTGAAGGAGGAATTGTGATGTATATTAACAAGCGTCGGGTTAAGAGGAATAGACCCACGTATATTACCATACAATACGGGTGTCTTAACAGTAATAGCCAAAAGCATTCTTTGTTACCCAAGAAACACGTAATTCGTATGAAATTGGAACGCTTCTGGCCAGAATATTTTAAGCAGATCAAGCCGAAAATGTCGCTAGAAGCTAGGATCACCAAGCATAGATTGGCATATTTCAGTCAGATTATGGGGAGAAAATATTAGGAGTAGGACATCATGCTCGGAATGGTCAGTGGCAAGAGAGGAAGAGGCTGACCAATAGAAAAGTTCTTAAGCAGATCAGGCCGAAAATGTCGCTAGAAGCTAGGATCACCAAGCATAGATTGGCATATTTCAGTCAGATTATGGGGAGAAAATCCCTGGAGAAGGACATCATGCTCGGAATGGTCAGTGGCAAGAGAGGAAGAGGCTGACCAATAGAAAAGTTCTTAAGCAGATCAGGCCGAAAATGTCGCTAGAAGCACCAAGCATAGATTGGCATATTTCAGTCAGATTATGGGGAGAAAATATTAGGAGAAGGACATCATGCTCGGAATGGTCAGTGGCAAGAGAGGAAGTGGCTGACCAATAGAAAAGTTCTTAAGCAGATCAGGCCGAAAATGTCGCTAGAAGCTAGGATCACCAAGCATAGATTGGCATATTTCAGTCAGATTATGGGGAGAAAATCCCTGGAGAAGGACATCATGCTTGGAATGGTCAGTGGCAAGAGAGGAAGAGGCTGACCAAGAACCCACTGGCTTGACACCATCAAGAGTGATACTGGAATGGACATAGCCTATCTGAAGGAAGTGGCCCAGGATAGAACTGACTGGAGGACACTGATCCAACAAGTGACTGAGAGTCGACTTCGACTGAGCGGAGAGAGAGAGAAGCATTCTTTTGACAAACTATCACACACTTATTGCAGCGTTCCTTCAGATTTCCTAAGCCCTGTCAAAGAACTTGGAAGGTTGGGCCTCCAATTAGGCCTTTCGCAATATCCTTAAAACCAGGAGGTTTCCAGCACACCCTTGTAAATAAAAGGAGCACTCCGTTGGTCACGATGACATGGGTCCCAGCTGATACCCTCTCTCTCTTTCGGAGAGGCACTGAGCAGCTATACGCACACATACACACACGGCAGTAACTTCCACCTACCGAATCCAATCACAAAGCTTCGGTTGACTCGGGGCTATAGCGGAAGACACCTATCCAAAGTGCCACGCAGTGGGACTGAACCCGAAACCATGTAGTTAGGAAGCAAGCTCCCTAAACACGATTAACAGAACAGCTTGCTTGTGAAATTAACGTGCAAGTGGCTGAGCATTCCACAGACAGGTGGACCCTTAATGTAGTTCTCAGGAAGATTCAGTGTGACACAGAACGTGACATGGCTTGCCCCTTTAAAATACAGGTACTACTCCTTTTTGCCAGCTGAGTGGACTGGAGCAATGTGAAATGAAGTGTTTTGCTCAAGAACACAACGCGTCGCCTGGTCCAGGAATCGAAACCACAATCTTACGATCATGATGCTGACACCCTAACCATTAAGCCATGAACCTCCACAAATAAATGCGTCCTTTTAAAGCCTAGCCAGGCTCATGGACCCGGTTTCTATGGCGTATGTGCTCCCCAGCTGGATGGGACGCCAGTCAATCGCAGCGTTACTCATTTTTGCCAGCTGAGTGGACTGGAGCAACGTGAAATAAAGTGTCTTGCTCAAGGACAATGCATTGCCAGGAACTGAACTCACGAATGCCCTAACCACCAAGAGATGACAAAAAAAATATAAATGATTACCTCATGACCTTCATTAGCTAACAGTTGTTTCTGCTGCAGGACACATAGTTGAGTGCCTGAGTAACGCCCTACAGCTTCATCAGAGCCTCAAACATAAAGGACATACAGAAAGGTATTACATAATTCCAGAGAACTCTTTGAAACCAGACTGGATCACAGACTGACCCCACTCTTGGCCAAAAACAGGCCCTTAATGGGTTCGTTGGTGAAAAGAAGCTTCTTAGCACATCTTTTGGGGGCAAAACCAACAGCTTTCAACCATTTCATAATGGTTCTTCTGCAGCGTTGATTGTCAGAAAGAGTAGCAGAAAAGGAGGGTGGGGATGGGGTGATGGGGGAATAGGGTGAGGTACTTACCAAAGATTTAATGGCCCTTTCTTTCTCCCAGTTAAGTGTTCCTGATATCAAACTGATTGTTACAAAACCATTTTTCTGAAACAAGAAGATACAAAGGGTAAGTGTAGTTGAGGGGTGGGGTGGATGTGACAGAGAGAGAAAGAGAGAGGCAGGTAGAGAGAGTGAGAGAGCAAAACAGTGAGAAACAGAAGCAAATGGACGTACAGACAGATTGAGAGAGAGAGAGAGGCTGCAAATTTTTTTAGACCCATCATGCCAAGTAAAATCGCAGTTGTGGCAGATACCTGTGTCATGCAAATGGCACTTGTGCCGGTGGCACGTAAAAGCAACCATTACACTCAGAGTGGTTGGCATTAGGAAGGACATCCAGCCATAGAAACCTTGCCAAATCAGACTGGAGTCTGGTGCAGCATTGCAGCTTGCCAGCCATGGTCAAACTGTCCAACCTATGCCAGCATGGACAATGGATGTTAAATGACGATTATATATATATATATATAAGGCGATGCTGGTAACGATCATGCTCAAATGGTGCTTTTTATGTGCCACCGGCACAGAAGCCAGATAGCTGCTCTGGCAGAGGTCCTGCTCAGATGGAGCTGTTAAGCACTCCACTGGCACGGGTGCCAGTCATCAAATTAGACTAAACAAGGAAACATTCTTCATTGAAAAATACAAGCCCAAACTTAACCATTCCAATATACTTATACAGAGAAACTCAATCCAAATGAAAGGCAAATAATTTTAAGTGATTATCTCCCTTACACCGGAAGAAATCACTTATTATCTAGATCACCGCTCAATGTAAACATAACGTTTTAAGAAATTTGAAAAGCTGAACGCGAATCCGGTCATTTCTTCTATATTATGTCATTGTATGAAAAAAATTTATAACATTCTTCAGACATATTGACTCAAATATATATTTTTTAACCTTTTAAAACAAGCCTTCTGTAGTTTTTTCACTTTTTACTATTTTCTATATATATGTATATATATTTATATATAAATAGATGAGTGTATTTTTCCTTTGTTAAGGCTACTTCTGATGTTATATCATATAACGTTTTTTCAAACAATATTAATAGCGTTCAGTTAATCACTATACATATCCATCATTTTCGGTTAAAACCCATGCTAGCATGGGTTGGACGGGTCAACTGGGGTCTGTGAAGCTGGAAGGCTTCGTCAGGCCCAGTCATATCTGGCAGAGTTTCTACAGCTGGATGCCCTTCCTAATGCCAACCACTCCGCGAGTGTAGTGGGTGCATTTTACGTGCCAGACAGAGCTGGCAAACGGCCACGAACGGATGGTGCTTTTACGTGTCACCGGCATGGGGCCAGGCGATGCTTGCAACGGACACGAACGGATGGTGCTTTTACGTTCCACCGACACGGGGCCAGACAGAGCTGGCAAACGGCCACGAACGGACGGTGCTTTTACGTGTCACCGGCACGGGGGCCAGCCGAGGCTGGCAACGGACACGAACGGATGGTGCTTTTACGTGCCACCGACACGGTTGCCAGACAGAGCTGGCAAACGGCCACGAACGGACGGTGCTTTTACGTGTCACCGGCACGGGGACCAGCCGAGGCTGGCAACGGCAAACGCCCACGAACTGACGGTGCTTTTACGTGTATACACACACAAACACAGTACAAGATATATTAAAAATTATATTAAAACTATGTAAAGTGTGTGTATTTTCCTTCTTTAATTTCTTATATACATACACACATAGAAGAGTGTTGTAGTTTGTTTGAAGCATTGTAACACAGAAGTAGAATAATAAGTGAAATGAGAAATGAGGCAAGCTTCTAACAAAGCACACATTTAAATAATCTTTATATTTCGGGTGCAAAGGCCCATCTTCAGAAGGATACAGTCAAAGGAAAATGTGTCTATGTAGATCCTGCCATGTCTATACATGATAGGCTTCTTTCAGTTTCCATCAAGCAAATTCACTCACTCTGGCTATAGTAGAAGATACTTGCCCAAGCTGCCATGCAGTGGGACTGAAACCAGGACCATGTAGTTGAAAAGCATACCTTTTACCACAATGCCATTCCTATGCATGAAGGGCTTCTTTCAGTTTCCATCTGCCAAATTCATTCGAAAAGTTTTGGTAAGCTTGGGGGCGATAGTAGAAGACACTTGTCCAAGGTGCCACACAGTAGGACTGAACCTGGAACCATGTGGTTGGGAAGCAAACATCTTAGCGCTGAGCCACACCAAAGGACAACACCAAATCCAATCTACTCCAAAACATTTCTTACCTGTCATTTCACTAATGAGAACAACCAAAGGATTTTGGGGTCCCCACCGGCCCTTCTTACCTGTGCTAGTTGCAACACTGTGGTATGGTCCATAGTCAATTCTCCAGGCACGGACTGCACTAAATAGGTTTTGCCAATGGGAAGAATGGTGAAACCATTGCCAAGGGTCTTCAGTTTTTTGATTGCACAAAGGAGGTCGTCTCTGAAGGAAAAGAAAGAGACAGAGATGAAGGAAAAGAGTAGAAGACTGTGGCCAAGGTGGGGAACCACCTTGAAGAAAAGTTAGGTAGAAGACTGTGGCCAAGGTGGGGCACCACCTTGAAGGGTTTTAGTGGAACAAATTAACTCTGGTACTTATTTTTTTTTTAAAGTCTAGCACCAATTCTATCAGTTGTCTTTTGCTAAACCACTAGGTTAAGAGAACATAAACAAACCAACACCAGTTGTCAAGGAGTGGTGGGGGAGGTACACAAAAACATACATATACGTGTGTGTGTGAGATCTATCTAGCTGTTTGTCTGTCTATCTCTTTATCTATCCATGTCCGTCTGTCCATCCTTCCATCCATCCATCTATGTCTATCTCTCTCTCAGTTTGTCTCTCTATCTGTCCATTCAGCTATCTACCTGTCTATTTATCTATCTGTCAGTCTGTCTGTCTATCTATCTATCTGTCTATCTCTCTCTCTCTCAGTCTGTCTGTCTGTCTCTCTATCTGTCCGTCCGTCCATCCATCCATCTATTCATCTATCTACCTGTCTATCTATCTATTTATCTATCTACTTGTCTGTCTGTCTGTCTATCTATAATGGAACTGAGCTCGAAACCATGTGGTAGAGAAGCTAACTTCTTACCATCCGACCACACATGTGTGCCAATGGTTTAAAGGTTTAAAGCCACAACCTGAGGGAGTCTACGGCAAATTTCCTTTACCATTGCTCCAAAGCAGAGGAAGACTACCTCAAAATATATCTACCAAACAAACGTTGTCAGTTGATCTCCATGTTAAACTCCATGGTAAACTCAGCTAATATCTGAATATAAATCCCACATGTGATCAAAGTTGTTTTACATATAAAACCAGAAATCAACAATGCATGGACCCTAAAAGAGTGCATGATGGCCGGTTACCCCACGCTCATCTTGCATGTCAATTGGACAGGTTTGGATGCCAGGGGCTCCAGTATGGCCATGACTATCGAAAGGTAGAAAAAGAGAGAAAGGAAAGGAATTAGATGAAAGACAACTCACAGACTAATTTCTTGTGTGTTTTTGCCCCTTGATGCTTCCAGTTTGTCTTTCAGTTCTTCCAGACCAATAAGACCTGAAATAAAGAATTATCTGTTATCAATATTCGAAGGTGCATGGTTAGAGCATCAGGCTTACAATCACGAGGTAAAAAAATGTTTTGAGCACTGGCTCTTCATCACATGCTGCAAGTTCACATATATATATCATCATCATTGTTTAACGTCCGTTTTCCATGCTGGCATGGGTTGGACGGTTCGACGGGGTCTGGGAAGCCAGGAGGCTGCACCAGGCTCCAGTCTGATCTGGCAGAGTTTCTACAGCTGCATGCCTTTCCTAACGCCAACCACTCCAAGAGTGTAGTGGGTGCTTTTTACGTGCCAAGCGAGGCTGGCAACGGCCACGATCGGTTGGCGCTTTTTACATGCCGCCGGCATAGAAGCCACCGGCATAGAAGCCACCAGCATAGAAGCCACCGGCATAGAAGCCACCGGCATAGAAGCCACCGGCATAGAAGCCACCGGCATAGAAGCCACCAGCATAGAAGCCACCGGCATAGAAGCCACCGGCATAGAAGCCACCGGCATAGAAGCCACCGGCATAGAAGCCACCAGCATAGAAGCCACCGGCATAGAAGCCACCGGCATAGAAGCCACCGGCATAGAAGCCACCGGCATAGAAGCCACCGGCATAGAAGCCACCGGCATAGAAGCCACCGGCATAGAAGCCACCGGCATAGAAGCCACCGGCATAGAAGCCACCGGCATAGAAGCCACCAGCATAGAAGCCACCGGCATAGAAGCCACCGGCATAGAAGCCACCGGCATAGAAGCCACCGGCATAGAAGCCACCGGCATAGAAGCCACCGGCATAGAAGCCACACCGCATAGAAGCACCGGAATAGAAGCCACGGCATAGAACCACCGGCATAGAAGCCACCGCATAGAAGCCACCGGCAAGAAGCCACCGGCATAGAAGCCACCGGCATAGAAGCCACCGGCATAGAAGCCACGGCATAGAAGCCACCGGCATAGAAGCCACCGGCATAGAAGCCACCGCATAGAAGCCACCGGCATAGAAGCCACCGGCATAGAAGCCACCGGCATAAGCACCGGCATAGAAGCCACCGCATAGAAGCCACCGGCATAGAAGCCACGGCAGAAGCACCGGCATAGAAGCCACGGCATAGAAGCCACCGGCATAGAAGCACCGGCATAGAGAAGCACCGGCATAGAAGCCACCGGCATAGAGCCACGGCATAGAAGCCACCGGCATAGAAGCCACCGGCATAGAAGCCACCGGCATAGAAGCCACCGGCATAGAAGCCCCGGCATAGAAGCCAACGGCATAGAACCACCGGCATAGAAGCCACCGGCATAGAAGCCCCGGCATAGAAGCCACCGGCATAGAAGCCACCGGCATAGAAGCCACGGCATAGAAGCCACCGGCATAGAAGCCACCGGCATAGAGAGCCACCGGCATAGAAGCCACCGGCATAGAAGCCACCGGCATAGAAGCCACCAGCATAGAAGCCACCGGCATAGAAGCCACCGGCATAGAAGCCACCGGCATAGAAGCCACCGGCATAGAAGCCACCAGCATAGAAGCCACCGGCATAGAAGCCACCGGCATAGAAGCCACCGGCATAGAAGCCACCGGCATAGAAGCCACCGGCATAGAAGCCACAACTACAATTTCCATTTGATTTTTCGATGTTGATGTACTTGACTCAATAGGTCTCCTCAAGCACAGGGTCGAAACGGTGATTCTTTACTTGCCACTTGGCCAGGAGTCAGTCCAGTGGCACTGGTAACGACCTCGCTCGAATGTTTTGTTCACGTGCCACCGGCACAAGTGCCAGTAAGGCGACGCTGGTAACGATCATGCTCAAAAGGTGCTTTGTACGTGCTCACTGGCATGGAAGACAGACAGCTGCTCTGGCAGAGGTCCTGCTCGGATGGAGCTGTTAGCACTCCACTGGCACAGGTGCCATCAAATTTGGTTCAATTTCAATTTCATGAAGTAAAAAAATGTTTTGAGCACTGATTCTTCATCACATGCTGCAAGATCACACACATATATATGTATATATATATATATATATATATCTATATATATATATATATATATATATATTTACACATATACACAAAGTATATATTTACGCATACATATATACAAGTATAAATGAAACTTGTCATAGATGTAACATCCAGCAGGAAGAAGCAGGGAATTCTTCTGTCTTGTCTGAAATGAAACACAAACAGTTCCGGACAAACACTGACCAAAGACAAACACTAACGCCAACTTACCTCCGTTACGATGACTAGTAGCCATGCACACCTCCACAATCTTCACAGCTAATTCGTAATAGAAATCTCCAACACCCAACATTTCTGACCAGAATCCTTTACTTGCTGGAGTTGGAATGGAATTTCATCGGCATGAAAATTGTAAAAGAAGGAAAAAAGGGACATTAGCAGAGGAATGTACTATATATATATAGAAATATAGGTAGGTAGATAGGCTGATAGATAAAACCTGCTTTATATAAATAAACAGGCTATTTGTACATTCACAAAATTTTATGAGACAAGTTCGAGAAACAGATGAAAGCGATAATAATAATGAAGAAATAAAAAGATTTTTTTTCCAAAATTCTGATGAATTTTTTTCTCAATATTCAATTTCTGTACATCACACCTAACACTCTATACATATATATATATATATATATATATATATAATATATATATATATATATATATATATTTACACATATACACAAAGTATATATTTACGCATACATATATACAAGTATAAATGAAACTTGTCATAGATGTAACATCCAGCAGGAAGAAGCAGGGAATTCTTCTGTCTTGTCTGAAATGAAACACAAACAGTTCCGGACAAACACTGACCAAAGACAAACACTAACGCCAACTTACCTCCGTTACGATGACTAGTAGCCATGCACACCTCCACAATCTTCACAGCTAATTCGTAATAGAAATCTCCAACACCCAACATTTCTGACCAGAATCCTTTACTTGCTGGAGTTGGAATGGAATTTCATCGGCATGAAAATTGGTAAAAGAAGGAAAAAAGGGACATTAGCAGAGGAATGTACTATATATATATATAGAAATATAGGTAGGTAGATAGGCTGATAGATAAAACCTGCTTTATATAAATAAACAGGCTATTTGTACATTCACAAAATTTTATGAGACAAGTTCGAGAAACAGATGAAAGCGATAATAATAATGAAGAAATAAAAAGATTTTTTTTCCAAAATTCTGATGAATTTTTTTCTCAATATTCAATTTCTGTACATCACACCTAACACTCTATACATATATATATATATATATATATATATATATATATATATATAGATATATATATATATATACACACATACATACATATATAAATATACAGGGATTGGATAAAATTATGGAAACACCTTAAAATTTCAAACTAATTTATTTTAATATGGAGTAGGACCGCCTTTGGCAGTAATCACAGCTTGAATTCTATGGAGTATGGACTCATATAAAGTTTGAATTGTTTCCAAAGGAATTTTTGTTCATTTTTCATCTAAAACAGTCTCCAGTTCTTGTAGTGATGATAGTGGAGGATGTCAACTCCTTACTTGTTTTTCTAAAATTCACTATAACTGTTCAATAATATCGAGATGTGGGGACTGTGGTGGCCACATAAGATGTTCAACTTCACTAGAATGTTCCTCGTGCCATTCAGTAACAATTTTAACTGTGTGAATTGGTGCATTATCATCCTGAAAGATTGTGTTTCCCTCTGGAAATAGTTCTGCAACCATACAATGAATTTGATAAGATAAAATGCTTAAATAATCTTGACAATTAATTCTGCCATGAAGGGAAACCACAGGGCCAGCAGATTTCCAAGATATAGCTCCCCAGATCATTACAGATCCTCCTCCATGTTTAACAGTTGGAAGAAGGCAGTCTGGGTCAAATGCTTCTTTTGGCTGTCTCCACATGTATACTTGGCCGGTGGTCGGAAATAAGGTAAAGAATGACTGGTCCGAGAAAATAACATTCTTCCACTACTCTAGGAACCAATTCTGTAGGTTTTTACTCCACTCTAAATGCTTTACGATGTTTGTTTTTGAAAGTAGTGGTTTTCTGATTGCAGTCCTCCTGTGAAATCTGGCTTTGTGCAGCTCCTGGTGAACAGTTTTTGTGGAAACTGGGTTCTCGAGGTGGTCATTAAGCTCTAGTAATTTTGGGAGCTGTACTTTTGTGATCCTTTCTAACAATTTGCATAAGCGTCCGACAGTCCCTATCTGAAAGTTTTGGTTTTCTTCCAGAGTTTTGTTTCGATGAGGTGGCTTTTCCCTCTTTCTCAAAAGCTGTCATTACTTTCAAGACAGTACTTCTTGATACACCAAACATTTCGGCTGTTTTCATTATGCTAGCACCTGCCATATGAGCACCAACAATTTGGCCCCTTTGAAAGTCCGATAGATCTGTCATTTTAATGAATTTTAATTACATTTTTTTGATGATATCTAATAAGAAACAACAGTTTTAGCAAAACATATTAAGCAACACTAATAATAAATCAAAAACCTTAAAAATAAACAAGCTTTTGACCGTTTTATAGATATTTCAAAATTATGATGCTAGGTGTTTCCATTATTTTGTCCAACACCTGTGTATATATATATATATATATGTTGCCTGTATATATATATGGCAACAGTCCAGATACTTATTGGTCAGACTACATACATACATACAGCAACAACGTTAAAAGCCAGAGCAGGGATGTCTTCCGCTGTAACTTACATGCTAAGGGATCGACACCGATCGAGGCACACATCTTTTGAAACTGGACACGGAATTCTGGATCTTTCTTAATTTGGTCTTTATGGTTGCTGGCAAACTCTTCTAAATTCACTTTGAACGTATCCATGTATTTGGCCATCTGTGGAAGAAAAGAGAGGAGGAGAGAAAAAGTAAGAAGGCTGCTACTGTTATCAGTGGTGGTGGTGGTGGCGATGATGGTGGTAGTAGCAATGATGGTGGTGGTGGTTGTGGTGATGATGATGGTGGTGGTGGTGGTGGTGGCGATGACGGTGGTGGTTGTGGTAATAATTAAAAACTTAAGCCATCTTAACTAAATCTTTCCAAATTGTGGATTATTTTCAAAATTAATTCTAAACAACCAAGAGTATATATTTCAATAGAAATACACTGAGTTAACCCTTTTGATACCAACCTGCCTGAAACTGCCTCTGGTTCTGTAGTACAAATGTCTTGTTTTTATAAGTTTTGAATTAAAATCTTCCACCAAACCTTAGTCACAATTTATGTTCCTAACACTAGCTTAATGATAACCAAGTTATTTTATTAAATTCTTTGTTATATTTAAATTAATTGAAAGAAACACAGAGCATCTCAACAGAAATATGGTAACGAAAGGGTTAAAATATATAATAGAGAAACAATTCTTAACCCTTTTGATACCAACCTGCCTGAAACAGCCTCTGGCTCTGTAGTACAAATGTGTTGTTTTCATAAGTTTTGAATTAAAATCTTCCACCAAACCTTAGTCACAATTTATGTTCCTAACACTAGCTTAATGATAACCAAGTTATTTTATTAAATTCTTTGTTATATTTAAATTAATTGAAAGAAACACAGAGCATCTCAACAGAAATATGGTAACGAAAGGGTTAAAATATATAATAGAGAAACAATTCTGTTGTGTCTGGGGAGAGTCATTCTCTTTTTGTGCCTTATAATGTAACACACTCACCGGTAAAATTTCCAGTTATTTCTTATTTTTATTTTCCTAAAATTTTCGTTGCGTCTTGCAACCTTTTCAATATGTCCAGACCTTGCAACAACACATTGGTAGCATGAGAGAAGTTACACCACAAGAACATGAAAGAGTGGAAAGACTCCTCAATGCACACTCAATGGGAATGTGGTGCAATATACTCCAACCTATAAAAAGGACAGCACACAATTTCCAAAAGGAGAGTCAAAACTATTGAAAAGGTTGCAAGACGCAACGAAAATTTTAGGGAAATAAGAAATAAGAAATAAGTGGAAATTTTACCGATGAGTGTGTTAAATAATAAAGCACTAAAAGAAAATGACTCTCCCCAGACGCAACAGAATATGCTTCAACACACGAACTCATATAAAGAATCTTGCAAACCAAATCCAAAAACGAAAGATCAACAATTCTTAAACAAACTGGGAAAAAGCCAATCACTTTTACGTACCTGAGCCAGTTGGTCTTCAGCAATGACATTTCCTTTGTCTTTGTAACGTGCCTGGAACACAAGAGAAAAGAAAATGTCAAAGTTAGAACAGTATTCAACCAAAGAGAGAATTGTTGCTGTCATCCTCCTCTTCCTCCTCATCATATAAATACATACATATACATGCACACACACACACATATATATATATATAAATGTATGTATGTATATATATGTAAAAAACACCATCTGAGCGTGGCTGTTGCCAGTACAGCCTGACTGGCCACATAAAAGCACACACTACACTCTTGGAGTGGTTGGCATTAGGAAGGGTATCCAGCTGGCAGATCAGATTGGAGCCTGGTGCAGCCATCTGGTTCGCCAGACCTCAGTCAAATCGTCCAACCCATGCTAGCATGGAAAGCGGACGTTAAACGATGATGATGACGATGATATATATATATATATATATATGTGGGTTTGTGTGTGTGTGTGTATGTATATATATATATATACATACACACACACACACATAATTATTATTCTTTAAGGTGGAGAGCTGGCAGAATCGTTAGCACACCGGGCAAAAACACTGAGTGGTATTTCGTCTGTCTTTATGTCCAGAGTTCAAATTCCGCCGGTGTCGACTTTGCCTTTCATCCTTTCAGGGTCAATAAAATAAGTCCCAGTTGAGTATTGGCATCGATGTAATCGACTAGTAGTCCCATTCCCCCAAATTTCAGGTCTTGTGCCCTAAAGTAGACAGGATTATTACTATCATTGAAGGCAGCGAACTGGCAGAATCGTTAGAAAGGCCGGAAAAAACGATTAGTGACATTTCGTCCGTTTTTACATTCAGGGTTCAAATTCCGCCGAGGTTGACTTTGTTTTCATCTTTTCAGTATCGATAAAATAATTATCAATCGAACAATGGGATTGATATAATCATCAAGCCTGCCCCCTGAAATGAGCTTTTAGTATAAAGAATTCTATTATTATTAAGCAATGTACGTTTTTCTCCCAGTCATTTGAGGGCGATTTGGCTACTATTTCATTTCCAGTAGATCAGAGAGTCGACTACAGAGTCTCCTTTACTATATACTAGCGGTATCACCTGGCGTTGCTCAGGTTTGTTTCGACCCTTTAGAATTGGAATTTTTGAAAAGTAAAAATTTTGCATTATGTAGCTTGTTATTCTCTTCAAGTGAACATTTTTCTGGTTGAAATGCACCGAAAAATGGCAACACAGCAGTCGAAAAATCGTAAAAAATAGGGATTTTCATAGAAAAAAGCACCTTTTTGATGTAAATAATTTTTGGTGTTAACATGGTCCGATTTGAAATTTTTCTTCTATGGAAGGAAGAGCAAGCCTTCTTCTATCATACTCTCAAGTTTGGTCAACTTGCGCCGCAGGGTCTCGGAGGAGATAGTGTTAGTTGAAGGCTACCAAACCTGCCGCACACAGACAACTTCAGCTTTATATATAGAGAGAGATATGTGCATATATATATATATATATATATATATATATATTAATCTGGTACTACTAGCGAACAGTGCGCGCTCTCGCCAGCTAGTCATAACTAGTCGATCCTTACTTTGTATTTTTGTTTTATTTGTTTAAAAAATTATTTACTTTGTGTTTTATTTACTTTGCTAGGCAGTCGTTGTAGGATCGACTACTTACGACTAGCTAGCGCGGATGCGCGACTACGCGCACCGGGACCACTGTTCGCTAGTAGTACCTATTGATCTTGGGTACTTGAAGATATTTAAGACCCTCGGCAAGCTAAAAATCTACCCTCTTCATCATTACCAAATACAGAATAAGAAGAGAGGAGAGAAGAGAATCGAAGAGTTATAAAGGTGTTCTCGCCATTCCATCAAGAACTGAGGGGTGTAGGGAAATGGACGAGGCTCTGTCGAGGGGGTACGTTAAAGGGGTGGATACTGTATTGTGTGATGAAGCTGGGGGAATATCATAAATGATGGTTGAGAGGGAGGGACACACAGAAAAGGATAATTGGGGGCAAAAAAGAAGCAATTAGGATTTCTCACCTGAGCTAAGTTCTTGTTCTTGACGGCAGCCACGCCAATGCCTCGTCTGTGCATGGTTGCTTTGGTGTCCGGGGACGACGGCGGCAGCTGGTGTCTTAAGGGTGGATCGAAGCCTTTCTCTGGGAGACACAAAAACACAGAATCAAAAAATGTGAAACTGACACCGGATGTCAACAACCAAGCACCGTTTCTTCTCTTTATTCGAGGAAAGTTTCCAAAGATAAGGGAAGTAAGAATATTAGAGTTGTCTCCCTTCACATTACCAGGCTGCAAAGATTTTTTTCATTATTCTTTACTCTTTACTCTTTTACTTGTTTCAGTCATTTGACTGCGGCCATGCTGGAGCACCGCCTTTAATCGAGCAACTCGACCCCGGGACTTATTCTTTTTTGTAAGCCCAGTACTTATTCTATCGGTCACTTTTGCCGAACCGCTAAGTGACCGGGACATAAACACACCAGCATCGGTTGTCAAGCAATGCTAGGGGGACAAACATATACACACAAAACACACACATATATATAGATATATATATATATATATATATATATATATATACATATATATATATATATATATATATATATATATATATATATATATATATATATATATATACGACGGGCTTCTTTCAGTTTCCGTCTACCAAATCCACTCACGAGGCATTGGTCGGCCCAAGGCTATAGTAGAAGACACTTGCCCAAAGTGCCACGCAGTGGGACTGAACCCGGGACCATGTGGTTGGGAAGCAAGCTGCTTACCACACAGCCACTCCTGCGTATTGATTTAATTATTAGAGACGCATTAAAATAAAATAAATTCACCCTTTTTAAAGCCTAGCTAGGCTCATGGGGCCCGGTTTCCCTGTTGTTTTCATAAAATAATAATCAATCGAACAATGGGATCGATCTAATTGTCAAGTCTGCCCCGCTGAAATGAGCTTTTAGTATGAAGAAGTATATTATTATTATTATTATTAAGCAATGTACGTTTTTCTCCCAGTCATTTGAGGGAGATTTGGCTACTGTTTCATTTCCAGGAGATCAGAGAGTCGACTACAGAGTCGACTTTACTTATTACAAGTAGTGCCGCCCGTAAAATGAAGTGTTTTGCTCAAGAACACAACGCGTCACCCGGTCCAGGAATCGAAACCACACTCTTACGATCATGGTACTGACACCCTAACCTATTTCTTTATTACCCACAAGGGGCTAAACACAGAGGGGACAAACATGGACAGACATAGGTACTAAGTCGATTACATCGACCCCAGTGCGTAACTGGTACTTAATTTATCGACCCCGAAAGGATGAAAGGCAAAGTCGACCTCGGCGGAATTTGAACTCAGAACGTAACGGCAGACGAAATACCGCTAAGCATTTCGCCCGGCGTGCTAACGATTCTGCCAGCTCGCCGCCTTTACTGACACCCTAACCACTAAGCCACACGCCTCCACAAATAAATGCGCCCTTTTCAAGCCTAGCCAGGCTCATGGGGCCAGTTTCCCGGTTTCTATGGCGTATGTGTTCCCCAGCTGGACGGGACACCAGTCCATCGCAGCGTTACTCATTTTTGCCAGCTGAGTGGACTGGAGCAACGTGAAATGAAGTGTTTTGCTCAAGAACACAACGCGTCGCCCGGTCCAGGAATCGAAACCACAATCTTACGATCACGGTGCTGACACCCTAACCACTAAGCCACGCTCCTCCACATAGAGACACATTAAACGGCGGTAATTAAAATATTCTTTCTAATTTCGGTACAATGCCAGAAATTTTGAGGGAGGGGGCAAGTTTTATCTTACCGACCCCGAAAGAATGGAAGGCAAAGTTGACCACGAATGGATTCGATGAGTACTTGCTGTATAGGTCTCTTTTGCTGAACTGTTAAATTACGGCGAAGTAAATAAACCAACGCCGGTTGTCAGGCGCGGCTGGGGGAACAAGCATGGACAGAAACACAAACACGAACTCACACACGCACACATACATACACATACGTACACATACACACGTACACACACGCACATATGCACATACACACGCACACACACGTACACACAAGCACACACACACGTACACACACACGCACACATCTATACATATACGTACGCACACACACACACACACACACGTATACACACACACACACACACAAGCACACACACACAAGCACACATGCACACACACGTATACACACACAAGCACACACACACGTACACACACACACATGCACACACACACACGTATGCACACACAAGCACACACACACGTACACACACACACATGCACACACACACACATGCACACACAAACCACACACACACACAAGCACACACACACACACAAGCACACTGCACACACGCACACGTATACACACACAAGCACACACACACGTACACACCACCACCGTACACACACATGCACACCAAAACACACACACACACAAGCACACACCACACAAGCACACACACACACAAGCCACACATGCACACACACACACGTATACACACACAAGCACACACACGTACACACACACACATGCACACACACACATGCACACACAAACACACACACACACAAGCACACACACACACAAGCACACATGCACACACACACACGTATACACACACAAGCACACACACACGTACACACACACACATGCACACACACACAAACACACACACACACACACACGCACGCACACATTGTAAACTTGAACAAATAAGTGTTTGATATTTGGGGATCTTTCGTTCGGCTGCGTGTCTTTCCGATATACAACCAACACCATTGAGGTTTTATGATAAATATAATTTATTTACAATATTTATTTACAATGCAGTTTGTAGATAGACGTAGGAGTGGCTGTGCGGTAAGTAGCTTGCTAACCAACCACATGGTTCTGGGTTCAGTCCCAGTACGTGGCACCTTGGACAAGTGTCTTCTGCTATAGCCTCGGGCCGACCAAAGCCTTGTGAGTGGATTTGGTAGACGGAAACTCAAAGAAGCCTGTCGTATATATGTGTGTGTGTGTATATGTTTGTGTGTCTGTGTTTATCCCTCTAGCATTGCTTGACAACCGATGCTGGTGTGCTTATGTCCCCGTCACTGAGCGGTTCGGCAAAAGAAACTGATAGAATAAGTACTGGGCTTACAAAGAATATGTCCTGGGGTCGATTTGCTCGACTAAAGGCGGTTCTCCAGCATGGCCGCAGTCAAATGACTGAAACAAGTAAAAGAGTAGAGAGAGTATAAATCTCAAAATTTCCACTCTTTTTCGAAATTATTTCTAAAATTCAGAGTTTAAAATACAGACAGTCCGAATTTTGGGCCTAAATCCCATCGTTTGATGCATCAACATTCCATTGAATGTGTGTATGGGTAGAAAAATATATTCAAAAACATCAAAACATGTCAGAGTGCCAAAGAAACGAGGAAGGTATCAGGTGGTCGCGAGTTGTGCAAAAACCAACAGGTAAATCGTCCTTAAATTACAAAAACAATTTTATTTTTTGCCTAATAGTATGAATTCTCGTGTGTAGAAGAAAAATTCGTAAAAATTTTCTGAAAATTATAAAAAAAAATAAAGTAACTTATTAGGGGTTATATGGGGTGCTTAAATCAGAATCCCAGGAACAAAGTAACGGTCTAATACCGAGATCAGTCGTGGCATTCCGTCGGTTACGACGACGAGGGTTCCAGTTGATCCGATCAGCCTGCTCATGAAATTAACGTGCAAGTGGCTGAGCACTCCACAGACACGTGTACCCTTAACGTAGTTCTCGGGGAGATTCAGCGTGACACAGAGTGTGACAAGGCTGGCCCTTTGAAATACAGGTACAACAGAAACAGGAAGAAAGAATGAGAGAAAATTATGGTGAAAGAATACAGCAGGGTTCGCCACCACCTCCTGCCGGAGCCTTGTGGAGCTTTAGATGTTTTCCTTCAATAAACACTCGCAACGCCCGGTATGGGAATCAAAACCCCGATCCTACGACCGCGAATCCGTTGCCCTAACTATTGGGCCATTGCGCCTCCACACCGAGATCAATACATCGATTAATTCTCCTCTCTATTTTCCAGGCCTTGTGCCCATTATAGGAACAGCTATTTTTGTCGTTGTTATGTAACCCCGAGTCAGCTCTGACAACGAGTTAGCAGGCGTACACTCAAAGGCGTTCTATCCATGGGCATCCCATATTTTTATTTTAAGTATTTCTTTAAAATTCTTATTTAGACACAGAGTTTCTACAAATATAATATTAATGTGAGCGGACTTTCAGATTAGCTGTCACTTCATCAAGGAGAAGGATCTTTAAACCCCTCCTTGGTCTTGGCCATCAGGTCGGCTTTGGTGTTGCAGGTGGGACGGTTGAAGTCTTTCTCGGCTGTGCCCACCCGCCCACCCACACAGTAATCCATAGGATTACAATCAGGGGCATTAAAGGGCCAGGAATTGGGGCTGGTGAAGTCATAAATTCTCCGACAACCACTTTTGACTCATTCTGTAGCTTTGGCAAAAAGTCGAATCCTGCTGCCACACATACGGCCTTCCATCCGCAACCTTTTCCAACCATGATTTGACCAGAGTTTCCAGTAGCTTCACACAGCCGTCTGAACTGAGCCTAAGACCCCGTTTAAAGATGTGGAGCGACATGACGTCACTCTTACTGGAAACGCACACTAAGACCTACTGGCCACGGTTTCGTATCTCCATTGCAGCTGCCCATGTCTCGTCTTAAAAGCCTTTACATTGTTCACAAAACATTGAGCAGCTGTCATGATATTATTCTTTGTAAGCCTAGTACTTATTCTATCGGTCTCTTTTTGCCAAACCGCTAAGTTACAGTGATGTAAGCACACCAGTATCGGTTGTCAAGCAATGCTAGGGGGACAAACACAGACACACAAACACACACACACACACCCATGTATATACGATGGGCTTCTTTGAGTTTCCGTCTACCGAATCCACTCACAAGGCTTTGGGCGGCTCGAGGCTATAGTAGAAGACACTTGCCCAAGGTGCCACGCAGTGGGACTGAACCCGGAACCATGTGTGTGTTTATTGAGCGAAAACACCTAAAGCTCCACGAGGCTCCGGCAGGGGATGGTGGCGATCCCTGCTGTACTCTTTCGCCACAACTTTCTCTCACTCTCTCTTCTGTTGGCCTGCTCGCCTAGCCAGAGGGGTGGCGTCATTTGAAGGCTAAAACAATGCAAAGCGCATTGTGACTAGCGATGTGTAACAACATGATAGCCTGGTCGGTCACGTGATATATATATATATATATATATATATATATATATTATATATAATATATATATATATAGTATAATATATATATGTATATATATATATATATATACATATATTATATATATATAATATATATATATATATATATATACATATATACATATATACTGTAGCGGTCTAACGAAACCTCGTTTTCGCCCAGTAACGAGAAGGCCGTTGCACATTAAGCGACTTGCTCTGAATTCCAACCAATCACATTTTAGCTGCGATCACTCGATCCTACGCTCTCTAATAGAATTTTCAATGATTTTCCCGACCAAATCATGACAATAAAATACAGAGTATTTGGAGTAAAAATTTGACGGTTTTTATGTTTCCTTTTTTCCATGAACAACAAATTCTATTGGTGAACAGTCAACGGCGTTGGAGAGCATAAAAATTAAAGTTGTAGATGTGAAAAATTTAGCTGAGATGCACAAGCGTAGCAGTAGGAGGGGGTGTAGTGGCGGTCCACCCTAGGCAGTACTTTTAAAGGGACGACAATTTTCATCCTGTTCTAGGCAATATGCGCTTTTTGTGGGGTCCGCGGGCGGCAAATGGAAGGGTCACCCCGGGCGGCGCACACTCTAGCTACGCTGGTACTGACGTGGAAGACTGGAAGTTATCTGAATATTGTAAAAGAGTTACCTGTTTCAGGATGATTTGCGCCGGTGTCAAAATACAGGAGTGGCTGTGTGGTAAGTAGCTTGCTTACCAACCATATGGTTCCGGGTTCAGTCCCACTGCGTAGCATCTTGGGCAAATATGTTCTACTATAGCCTCGGGCCGACCAATGCCTTGTGAGTGGATTTGGTAGACGGAAACTGAAAGAAGCCCGTCGTATATATGTATATTATATATATATATGGAAGTAGCTGTGTGGTCAGTAGCTTGCTTACCAACCACATGGTTCCGGGTTCAGTCCCACTGCGTGGAACCTTGGGCAAGTATCTTCTACAGTAGACTCGGGCCGCCCAAAGCCTTGTGAGTGGATTTGGGAGACGGAAACTGAAAGAAGCCCGTCGTATATATGTATATTATATATATGGAAGTGGCTGTGTGGCAAGTAGCCTGCTTACGAACCACATGGTTCCGGGTTCAGTCGCACTGCGTGGTACCTTGGGCAAGTATCTTCTACTATAGCCTCGAGCCGACCAAAGCCTTCTGAGTGGATTTCTTCAGATGACGAAATGATTGCAGAGCAATATGAAATGAAGTGCTTTGCTCAAGAACACAATACACCGCCCAATCTGGGAATCGAACCCATGATCTCACAATCGTGAGTGCGACACCCTAACCACTAAGCCATGCTCCTTCACACACACACACACACACACACACACACACACACACACATACATACGAGGCGGTCTGAAAAGTTCCTGGCTTTGGGTAAAAGAAAATAAAGGGAGTCTGTTAATAATGATTTTCCTCAACATATTCGCCTCTCAGATTCACACTTATTGCAGGGGTCCTTCAGTTTTTCTAAACCCTGTAAAAGAACTCGGAAGGTTGGGCCTCCATTCACGCCTTTGGCGACGCCCTTAAAGACAGGAAGTTTTCAGCACGCGCGCGGCGTGCATGTATATATATATATATCAGGCACGTGCCGTCTGTAATTACTCAGGGTAGGCAGTTGGTGAACTTTATGCAGTAAAACACACACACAAAAAAAAAAAAAATAGGCGAAACACAGGCACGCAACTGAGTTGAAGGCAGATTTACTTCTGCCTTTATAACGCGTAAAGAAAACGTTGTTGTAGGAATGTACACAGCATGTGTACTACAGCAGTACTATGTGTAGCATAAATACTGAAATTGAAAGGCAGGAGCGGATTATGCCTGCCTAATCTACAAAAAAATTAAATATTTTATGCATAGTAATCTGTAACCTAGTACTTACTCTATTGGCCTCTTTTGCCGAACCGCTCAGTTACGGGGACGTAAACACACCAGCATCGGTTGTCAAGTGATGTTGGGGGGTACAAACACAGACACACAAACATATACACACACATACATCTATATACATATATACGACGGGCTTCTTTCAGTTTCCGTCTACCAAATCCACTCACAAGGCTTTGGTCTGCCCGAGGCTATAGTAGAAGACACTTGGCCAAGGTGCCACGCAGTGGGACTGAACCCGGAACCACGTTATTCGTAAACAAGCTACTTGCCACACAACCATGTTAAGTTTCGTAGATAAATCTATTTGAAACTCCCGCCTAAACTCTCTTCGAAACTTCAACTGCATTTTCAAACATCCATTGATATTTCAGGATAAATTTCTTTCTTCGACACTTAGTCTGTTTCCCTTTATTATTTCTTATGGGTTAAATCTAAAAAGAAATGAACACTGAGTTATCAGCGGTTAAAGTGTGTATATATTTTGGGGACACGGTGTATATAATCTCTTTGGACCGTTAGAACTAGCTCGCGTCGTCAATAAATCAAGCGCGG
>NW_021834996.1:27500-40000 GCF_006345805.1 Octopus sinensis | reverse complement strand
AATATCAAGGATATTATGTACCTATGTACGAGGGGGTACCCAAAACTAACCAGAAACGTTCTCGGTGGGACAAGCCTAGTGTAGTTCAGGATTCCGCCGCTAGAATCCACTTGATGCAATCCTCAGGCATCAGTCTGCCGACCGGCGTTGTCGAGTGAAGTCGTATTTCCACTTGATGCGTCTTTCTTTTGCAGTGCTTCTCCTCTGTTCGTCGATTTTTTTGCGATGGCTAAAACGAAGGAGCAGCGTGCTTCTGTGAAATTCTGTTTTCTACTGGGGAAAACAGTGGTCGCAACAGTTGTCATGCTTCAAGCAGCTTACAAGGAAGCTGACACCAGCAAAACACAAGCTTACGAGCCGTTTTCACGCTTTAAGAACAGACACTTGTCACTTGAAGACCAATCTCGTTCAGGGCGGCCGTTGACCTCTCGAAGGAATGAAAGCCTAAAAATTCATGAACTGATCTTGGAGGACCGCCGCCAAACAATTGATGAACTTGTTGATATGACTGGTGTGTCCTGGAGCTCCTGCCAATGAATTTTGACCGAGGAATTGTGAATGGAAAAAGGAAAATTTATGCCTCGCTTGCTCACAGAAGATCAAAAGCAGTTACAACTGAATGCCTGTCATGAACTGAAAGAACAGCTGGAAGTTGATTCGGAACTTTTTATGAAGGTCATCACTGGTGATGAAAGCTGGTGTTACGGAATTTTCAGCTGTTGAAGAGATGAAGAAAACAACGGAGGCGTTAAAAGGTATCACTTCGTAAGAGTTCCAGAACTGCTTCGAACAGTGGAAAACGGGTCTGGACCGATGCATTGCTTCAAATGGAGAATACTTTGAAGGCGATAAAAATGTAAACATGTGGATGAAAGTGGATGAAATGATATTGCAAAATGCACAAAGCAATTTGTAGTATGCATAGTCCCGAAGATGAAATACAGGGAGCGGCAGAAATACATCCCACATTTTAAACTTTCATCTATGTGTTGTTAATGAACTTATGCAAGTGCCAATGATGTTTTCATTTAGCTAATGAACAAAAACTGTAACCCTTTGTTTAAGCAACAGTAAAATTAATTTTTCATAAATGGAGTTTCTTTACCTTTTTTCAATCTTTCAAATGTGGGAGGTATTTCTGCCCCATCGTGTATAAGAAATTACAGAGATGTAAAAAGTATACAAATTTATAATATGAAGCAATACAATTTGGAATACTGCTTCCAAAATATTTGTTAGATGGAAATACAATAAACCAGATATCGTGATCTGGGATAGTGAAAACAAATTGCATGTAAGAAGGGAGATCTTTTGTCCAGTAAACGTTAACATAATATCAAAGATCTTATAATAATTCTGCTTGTCATTGCGTTACTTAGCCCGTCGGTAACGCTTTCATGTGATTGGAGAAAAAGAGGGAGAAAGAAAAGTGGGAAAGAAAAAAAGAGAGTTAGAGAAGCGTTCATGACATGAGGTAAAGGGAATGTAATTATAACGCTTTCATGTGATTAGTTGAAGAGAAAGAGAGGAGAAAGAAAAAGGAAAGAGAGAAAGGGAATAAGGTGAAGAGCGAGACAGAAAGAGGGAGAAAGAAAAAGGGGGAGAAAGAAAAAGAGGGAGAGAGAAAAAGAGGGAGAGAGAAGCGTCTATGATGTGAGGTAAGGGGAACGTAATATTTATTACGTAGTTAACAAAAGTTAGTTGAAGGTAGAGGAGGAGAGTTAAAAATATAACTTTAGCAGAGGGGTAATGTTCTGATGTCCTGGTTAAATAAAGGCAAAGAAGGAGGGGCGAGAGAGAGAGAGAGAGGGGAGAAAGGGAGAGAGAGAAGGGAGAGAGAGAGATGACGATGGTGGTGGTGATTGGATTGTGAAAAGTATATATTTTTTAATTGAAGTAAGCTTTTTATATCACCTGTCACTTAACACATGTACATAAGTGCAACTCTGTGAAATATCCACGCTTATTTACATGGCAGATATATGCAATTTAACTAAAGGTTGTATCATATGTAAGGGATATTTTTTGTTTGTTTATAGGAAAAGTGGAAAAATAAGATTGAATATTTATTTTATTAATGCCGTGTATTGTCTTCCTTATCTACCTTCTAATAATGGAGCCTTGTAATTTTTGTTAGAAACAGGCTCATTCTATACAGGAATCTTCAAGAAATTTAACATAGATGCAAGCATGGCTGTTTGGTAAGAAGCTTGTTTCCTAGCCACGTGGTTCGGGGTTCAGTCCCAATGCGTGGCACTTTGGGCAAGTGTCTTCTATGATAGCCTCAAGCCGATCAAAGTTTTGTGTGTGTGTGTGTGTGTGTAAGAAAGCTTTTGGCCAAGTCGCTGATCGTAAGCATTATGCTTTTGAGCAAACCATTACATCACCGAAAGTATCCTTGTTTCTTTTTTAAATATTAGCATCGTACGATTTCAGTAACATTTGACTGTTATTTCTTTTAGGTCGAACAACCACCTAGAAGTTCTATCATTGAATAGGAATCTCTCTTTCATCCTGGGAAGGTGAAGATTTATGCCTTCTTTTAATGGGAATCAACAACCCCTCAAAAAACTCTTCGATATCCATACATCCATCAACCTTTCTTCTCCGCCCACTATTCCTGGCAAAGCCGTGGGGTTAGAGGCTTCAGACACCTTCTCCATAGGGATAGGGTCTTATCAGAAGCAACCGTCAATACACTCTCCAGTTGGATTACCAAGCGGACTGGCTGAGGTTATGCATATTATCTAACCATTTCATTCTTCGTCACCCGTAGCCTCCTTACTGGTTTGCTCAGCCTGAAGGATTCGTCTTGCGATTCTTTTCTGAGACATTCTAATCTTGTATATGTATATGTACATATGTGTGTGTATGTATGTGTGCGTGTGTGTATGTGTGTGTGTATGTATGTGATAAGGGCTCACAAGGAGCCTACCTGCAAGAAAGAGGAGTTAAAACCCTAAATTAAACCACGAATAACACGAACGGGTAAAATAATTTTAATATACCAAAGACAGTTCAATGCTAAATATTTTGGTATTTGGATACACTTGACTCATGATTGTAGGTCTGGCGAAAAGCCTCAGCCTTCATCAGTAAGTTTTACCAAGAGAAAAAAATGTTCAACTCGAGTCTGCTGACGTTCTGAATTGTCTTACACCAAAACCAGAAAGCTTCAGAGTAAATATACTAATAAGGAGTGAATATTTATATTTAGCGTAGATAATAATAGCAATAATAATACCTATATAAATATTCATGAAACATTGGCCCTGTTGGAGTCATTTCCATACGTAATCATTATATTTTGTACTCGGAGTTCTGAATGAGAAGGGAAGATATGAGACGACCACCAAAAATGGCCATGCAAAAGTTTTCGGTTTTAAAACTATAAAATGTCTGTAATGAAAATTTATTACATGATGTTCATTTGAAGAAGTTACCGTACATTGTTAATATTTCGTGTGGCTTTCCTTAGCTTGAACAATTGCATCAATGCACCTGGGAAGAGATGCGTACAAATCCTTCACAGGTATGAGATGCCATTCTCTGTGGTTAAGGTCCTACAATTCTTCAAGATTGCGTGGATTCTTCTGACAAACTCTTCTCTTTAGTTCTGTCCACATTTGCTCGATGATATTTAAGCCATGGCTCTGAGCTGGGCAATCTTTCAATATGGTAACACCTTCATCAGCCAAACTCTGCTGTGCTGCACGCGACCTGGTACATGGAAATCTGTCATGCTGAAAAATCTCATCTTCATCCAAGTCTGGTATCAAATTGCCCTTCAGCAACTGGATTTATTTGGCACAGTTGAAGTTATCATCAATTTTAACCAGCTTTCTTGAACTATCGATTTTTATGTATCCCCAAAGCATCAAACTTCTACCCCCAAACTTCACTGTTTTCGTTGTGTAACGTGGGTCGTTAAGCGAGAATATGTCAGAAGGCCTTCAGGAATACGAAACATCTACCTATATGTTGGCAATTGGTAGAAATTTACAATAGTTTAAAGTGACCGAAGACTTTTTCACTGTAAATGCATGCTTGTATGTGGGCATGAATAGATAGATTGACAGACAAACAGACAGAAAGACAGACAGACAGACAGACAGACAGATAGATAGATAGATAGATAGATAGATAGATAGATAGATAGATAGATAGATAGATAGATAGATAGATAGATAGATAGATAGATAGATAGATAGATATGAGGGCGCGTGGCCTAGTGGTGTTGCGCTCATGATCGTGAGATCGTGGTTTCAATTCCTAGACTGGATGGTGCGTCGTGTTCTTGAGCAAAACATTTCATCTCTCGTTATTCTGCGATACTTCGACACCTAACGCGTGGCACATTTTGCACCTGTTCAGGTAACATCGGTTTGATGGAGAGAGTGAGCTAATGTAAAGAAATCATCTGAGCAGGTCGTTATGTATGTATGTATGTATGTATGTACGTATAGGCGTAGGAGTGGCCGTGTGAGGCGTAGAAGTGGCTGTGTAGTAAGTAGCTTGCTTACCAACCACATGATTCCGGGTTCAGTCCCACTGCGTGGAACTTTGGGCAAGTGTCTTCTACTATAGCCTCAGGGCGACCAAAGCCTTGTGAGTGGTTTGGTTGACGGAAACTGAAAGAAGCTCGTCGTATATATGTATATATATATATATATATATATATATATATATATATGTGTGTGTGTGTGTGTGTGTGTGTGTGGTGTGTGTGTGTGTGTGTGTGTTTGTGTGACTGTGTTTGGTCCCCCCTCCCCACAACATTGCTTGACAAACGATTCTGGTGTGTTTACGTCCCCGCAACTTAGCGGTTCGGCAAAAAAAGAACGATGGAATAAGTACTAGGCTTACAAAGAATAAGTCCTGGGGTCGATTTGCTCGACTAAAGGCAGTGCTCCAGCATGGTCACTGTCAAATGACTGAAACAAGTAAAAGAGTATGTATGTATGTATGTATGTATGTATGTATGTATGTATGTATGTATGTGTGTATGTATGTATGTATGTATGTATGTATGTATGTATAAAATTAACTAAACAACCGAAAGAGCTACTAATAGTTTCATACTCTTATGATACTTGAACAGGCATATTCATAAAATCTTTCAGGCTCTGTCCGCAGTACTGGGGCTGTGGCCACACAATGGGAAAAGTAGCGGCTCGATCTGAGGAGATTCCCTGACCTTCGAGCTACACACTGAGTCCAGTAACGTTACTCCAGAGATCTTTCAGAAGAACCTCATTTTGGTTTTCTTGTATTCGTGATTGTACACTTTCGGTCATTAGCCAACATTTTTTACCGTAAATGGGGATAGGCAAGAAAATATAATTATGGTAAAAGAACATCGTTACCTACATCAATGAAAATAGAATCTGTAGACGAATCTTGAGAAATGACCAAATTAAAAATATATAAATAATAGGTAAAATATAAATAAAACGAAGACGTAAAAAAACAAAACAAAAAGGTTTGGTTGTGGGGGGGGGTGCGGAGGTGGAAATAGAAGTAGATAAATAAAATTATAAAATAAAAAATACTTAAAGGACTTTTTTTTCAAATTTCAAAGTAAAGGTCACATGACCAGAGAAATTTAATTAGAAGAATTTCTGGTTTTACCAATGAGATGCCATTGCTGTTGGTATTGCTGGAGCAGCAGCAGCAGTAGTTGTAGTAGTAGTTGTAGTAATGGTTGTAGTAGTAGTAGTATTTGTTGTTGTAGCAGTCGTAATAGTACGAGTTGTTGTTGTTCTTCTTTTTCTTCTTCTTCTTCTTCTTCTTCTTCTTCTTCTTCTTCTTCCTCTTCTTCTTCTTCCTCTTCTTCTTCCTTTTCTTCTTCTTCTTCCTCTTCTTCTTCTTCCTTTTCTTCTTCTTCTTCGTCTTCCTTTTCTTCTTCTTCCTTTTCTTTCTCTTCTTCTTCTTTCTCTTCTTCCTTTTCTTCTTCTTCTTCTTCTTCTTCTTCTTCTTCTTCTTCTTCTTCTTCTTCTTGTTCCTCTTCTTCTTCTTCTTTCTCTTCTTCCTTTTCTTCTTCTTCTTCTTCTTCTTGTTCCCCTTCTTTGTCTTCCTTTTCTTCTTCTTCTTCTTCTTCTTCTTCTTCTTCTTCTTCCTCTTCTTCTTCTTCTTCCTTTTCTTCTTCTTCTTCGTCTTCCTTTTCTTCTTCTTCCTTTTCTTCTTCTTCCTTTTCTTCTTCTTCTTCTTCTTCTTGTTCCCCTTCTTCGTCTTCCTTCTTCTTCTTCTTCTTCTTCTTCTTCCTTTTCTTCTCCTTCCTCTTCTTCTTCTTCCTCTTCTTCTTTCTCTTCTTTTTCTTCTTTCTCTTCATCCTTTTCTTCTTCTTCTTCTTCTTCTTCTTCCCCTTCTTCTTGTTCTTCTTCCTCTTCTTCTTCCTTTTCTTCTTCTTCTTCTTCCTCTTCTTCTTCTTCTTCTTCCTCTTCTTCTGCTTCTTAATATTGGCCTTTAAATTTAAATCAAGAATGCTGCAGATGTTTTCTCTCCTTGGTCATGCGTACGTCAGTGTTTGTTTGTCGCCCCCCACACACACAGACATGCACACATGCACACTTAAATACACACATATATGTGTTTATGAATGTCTGTATATGTGAGTGTTTGTATGTGTGTATATGTTTGTGTGCGTGTGCATACATACATATATATTGATACATATATATATACAGGTGTTGGACAAAATAATGGAAACACCTTAAAATTTCAAACAAATTAATTTTAATATGGTGTAGGGCCGCCTTTGGCAGTAATTACAGCTTTAAGTCTACGAAGTATGGACTTGTACAAAGTTTGAATTGTTCCCAAGGGAATTTTTGTCCATTCTTCAGCTAAAACAGTCTCCAGTTCTTGTAGTGATTATGGTGGAGGATATAGACTCCTTACTTGTTTTTCTAAAATGCACCATAAATCTTCAATAATATTGAGATCTGGGGACTGTGGTGGCCAGATAAGGTGTTCAACTTCACTAGAATGTTCCTCGTGCAATTCAGTAACAACTGTGTAAATCGGTTCATTATCATCCTGAAAGATTGCGTTTCCCTCCGGAAACAGTTCCACAACTATAGGATGAATTTGATCAGATAAAATGCTTAAATAGTCTTGACTATTAATTCTGCCATGAAGGGAGACCATTGGGCCGGCAGATTTCCAAGATATAGCCCCCACCCCCAGATCATCACAGATCCTCCTCCAAGTTTAGCAGTTGGAAGAATATAGTCTGGAACAAATGCTTCTTTTGGCTGTCTCTGCACGTATACTCGGCCAGTGATCGGAAATAAAATAAAGGACGACTCGTCCGAGAAAAAAACATTCTTCCACTGTTCTAGGGACCAATTTTGTAGGTTTTTATTCCACTCTGAACGGTTTGCAACGTTTGTTTTTGAAAGTAGTGGTTTTCTGATGCCAGCCCTCCCGTAAAATCCGGCTTTGTGCAACTCCCGGCGAACAGTTTTTGTGAGAAACTGGGTTCTCGAGGTGGTCATTAAGCTCTGCAGTAATTTTAGGAGTTGTACTTTTGTAATCCTTTCTAACAATTCGCGTAAGAGTCCGACAGTCCCTATCTGAAAGTTTTGGTTTTCTTCCAGAGCTTTGTTTCAAAGAGGCAGTTTGTCCCGCTTTCTCAAAAGCTGTCACTACTTTTGAGAGAGTACTTCTTGATACACCAAACATTTTGGCTGTTTTCGTTACGCTAGCGCCTGCCTATTGAGTACCAGCAATTTGACCTCTTTGAAAGTCCGGTCGATCTGTCATTTTAATGAATTTTAATTACCTTTTTCTGATGATATCTGAAAAGAAACAGCAATTTTAGCAAAATACTATTAAGCAGCACTAATTATAAATCAAAAACCATAAAAATAAACAAACTTTTGACGGTTTTATAGTTATTTAAAAATTATGATGTTATGATGCTAGGTGTTTCCATTATTTTGTTCAACTCATATATATTGATACACGCATATTATATATATATCAATACACACACACACACACACACACACACACACACACACACACACACACACACACACACAGAAAGAAAGAAAGTACGATATTTGGATAGATAGATAGATAGATAGATAGATAGATAGATAGATAGATAGATAGATAGATAGATAGATAGTTAGATAAGTTTCTCTAAATGTTTGTCTACCTACATATGTACGTAGAATTGATGGTGTTACGGGCACCGGACATGCGTCAGCTGAAGAAGTGTGGAAATCATCATATTGTTAATATAGAAACCTTAAGTCGTGTAAGTGAGTCTCCATAACTCTACTATTCAATGAATATATATATATATGTGTGTGTGCGTGTGCGCGCGCGCATGTGCTCGTATATATACATACATACATATATATATATATATACACCTACACACATGCACGTGCGCACATGCACACACACATATATACACACACACATATATACACACACATCATAGACCACACTTGTAGACACATGCATACGTACGTACATACATGTATGCATTCATACGCCACTCACACTCATACTCATACACATATATTTCATACAGACCCACACACTTGCTGTCAGCATTGATATACTTAATCTATTACGTCATCAGCAATTAAAAAGTCATTAATCTAGAACTTAATTGAGTTTCCGTCAAATTTTTCTCTGTGCTGCCGACTGTAGTTAGTTATATTCATCCCCGAACTTAGTTACATCTATGCTACCTCCCCTAAGTTTACGTGACCACCAAATGATTACTCGAAGTTCAAATCGATGATTAAATAGAGTCTATTGTCGACTTTTACCATATCAAATAACCTAATCTGTATCAGAAAACGAAGTTTTTGTCTGTAATATAATTTCTATGTCTATTAACTCCCAATTTTTGGAATGAAATCAACACTGTCCAGAACTTCTAAAAGTTTTAAATTACACCAACACCATCGCCTTGTGAGAAAGAATTCTCCAGTGAACCCATTGTCACGAGATTATAATATTTGTAACGTTAAGAACTAATGGACGCAACTATGGCTACATGGCTGGTAAAGTTGTCTTCGCAACCGCGTGATTTCTACATGATGTCTTCTACATGAGTTATGGCTTCTTGCAACTGACTTTAATTGTTGTCTTTTTACTTGTTTTTGCTTCTCATTCATATGGTTTGGGGATCGATCCCTTCTCGTGGCACCTTGGAAAAGTGTTTTTTAATATGGCCTCCGGTTGACCAAAGCCTTGCGAGTGGACTAGGAAGGTGGAAACTAAAAGAAGCCTGTCAAGTATATATATATATGTGTGTGTGTTTATGTGTGTGCGTGTGTGTGTATGTGTTTGTGTCTGTAATCGCACCATCCCCCACCGCCTGACATCCAGTGTTGGTGCATTTTCGTTCCCGTAACTTAGCGGTGGGACCAAAGATAACGATAGAATGAGTAGCAGGCTTAAAGCAAAAATTAAAAACTTGGATCGGTCCATTCGACAAACATTCTTCAAGATGGTTCACCAACATGACAGCAGTCTGCCGAATGCAACAAGTAGAAGATAAAATAAAAGATGTGTGTGTGTGTGTGTGTGTGTGTGTATGTTTGTTGTGTGTGTGTGTGTGTGTGTGTGTGTGTATGTTTGTGTGTGTATGTGTGGAGGCGCAATGGCCCAGTGGTTAGGGCAGCGGACTCGCGGTTGTAGGATCGCGGTTTTGATTCCCAGACCGCCAACAGGTGTCCGGGGTCGCGATGGGAACTAGGATGGGCCCCAATTTCGCCAATCTCTTTCTTGGCTACATTGAGGCCCAAGTGTTCTCCCAGTTCTCTGGGCCGACCCCCGAACTATACGGTCGCTATATCGACGACTGCATAGGTGCCACCTCCCTTTCCCGTGAACTTCTCTGCCAATTCATCTCTTTCCTTTCCAACTTTCACCCCTCTCTTCAATTCACCTCCACCATCTCCAACACCACTGTCAACTTCCTTGACATCTCTCTCCGCATCGATCACCCCTCCAACTCTCTCACCACCACCGCCTTCTTTAAACCTACGGATTCCCACCTCTATCTCAACTTCTCTTCCTCCCACCCCTTCCACACCAAACGAGCCATCCCCTACTCCCAGTTCCTCCGCCTCCGACGTTTGTGCAGCCGCGACCAGGATTTCGAGACCAATCTCAATACCTGGCCCGCATGTTCAGACTCCGAGGTTACCCACCCATACTCCTCTCTGATGCCCTCACCGCGCCCCGTCGCATCGACCGCACAACACCCTGTCTCCTTCCCCCGCCCCCCCCCCCAGCTGCCCCCCCAACCGCCCCTTCCCCTCCTTTTCCACCCCTCTACCCTACCCCTTCGTCGCAAGATACTACGTGCCTTCCGTCGCCTCCAGCTTGATCCCACCACCCGCCCATTTTCCCTAACCCACCCCTGTCCTCCTTCAAATGAGCCCGCAATCTGCGTGACCTCCTGGTCCACAGCACCCTCTCTCCTTCCCCCTCAGCCCCACACGGATCATTCCCTTGCTCTAGATCCCGCTGCAACACTTGCCCCTTCATCACCAACACCACCGCTGTCACCGGCTCCAACCAGCATACTGTACGCATTAGGCACTCTTTTACGTGCACCTCGTCTGGCCTTATTTACTGCATTAAATGCAACCTATGCGGGATGCTGTATGTAGGACAGACGGGACGCCGGTTGTCCGACCGATTCACAGAACATTTGAGGGACGTTCGCCTACACTCTTTTTCTCCCGTCGCACGCCACTTCCGCTCGGCCGGCCATTCCCTAGATGACATCTCAGTGTTTGGTCTCGCCCCCCACAATGGTCGCCCACTTTCCAGGTTCCACTTGGAGCAACGCTACATCTTCACCCTACAAACTACTACCCCACACGGACTTAACACAGCCCCCTCCTCTTGAGGTCCTCTTCTTTTTTCCTTTTTTTTTTCCCGGATACACCACCCACACACACACACCTACCTACCTCCCACACGCCTGTTCACACACACACATACGTAGACACATCTACGTACATACATTCACACATTTAATCACACACACTTATAGACATACATGCACACACTAACATACAAACCAACATGCACATACACACACACATACATACATACACACACACATACATACTTACACACACACACACACAGACATACATACACACATACATACACACATACATACGCACATACATACACACACACTCACACACACACACCGCACTACATACTTCACACACACACACATGCACACATACATGTAGGCACACACACATACATACATACCCACACATGCACACCCTTACACTGAATGCACACACACATACACCTTTTTGCATCCAGGCAGCCCCCTCTTTTCTGCTTTCCGGTTTTGGCTGATGGAACCTCGGTTCCCGCGTAGCGGGTCGTTCGAGGGCCTTTGCGCTCGCGCGCCTTGGCGCGCGCTGGGGGCTTGGTCGGCCCCATGGGCTTGCGTTGTATTGCTTGTGTGTTGTGTGCGTGAGCGCGCTTCGTGTGTGTGGGCTTGCTTCGGGTGTGCGCGTGCGTATGTATACATACATACCCACACACTCGCATGCATCCCTACCCACATACATACACGCACACCTACTCACGCACACACATACACACACACACACATACCCGCAAACACACACACATACATACATACACACACACAGACATACACCCATACACTCACACTCACACGCATACACACACACACATACACACGCACACGTACACATACACACACACACCTACATACATACATTAGACTTGTACACACACACACTTACATTCATACACACGCACACCTACACAGCCATACCCTCACTCAGACACACACACCTACCTACACACACACACAAACACACACAGACACACACCCATACATACATACATACATCTACACACACACGCCTACACACATACATACACACATACATAAACACACACACATACACATACACACACATACGCACACACACATATACTTATACACATGCACACACACACACATACATACATACACCCATACACATACACACACACATACCTACATACTCCTATACGCACATACATACACACAGACATACACACATACACACTCACACAAACATACACACACACATACTTACACACACACTCGCCTGCACGCGCACACACATGCATGACAAACACCCATACACTTACACTCACATACGCACACACCAACATAAACACGCACACGCACACACACACCTACACTCCCACACACATACATGCGCACCGACATACACACACGCACGCATACACACGCACACACACGCATACGCACATACATTACACACGTACACACACACCTCCATACACATGCATACACACACACACACAAACATGCACGGACACACCCAGACATACATACATACACCTATACACACACGCCCACACACCTACATACACACACATACATACACACACATACACGGACACACCCATACATACTTACATACATACACCTATATACACAC